>NW_001849198.1:14417-35583 GCF_000209065.1 Trypanosoma cruzi | reverse complement strand
TGATTTCCGAGGTGTTGAACGTGCGCGGGAGTTCCAAGGTGTCGGTGATTTCAACACCGAAGACGAAGGCGATGGCGCGTCAGTACCCAACTGCCCCACGCTTGAGGGCATTGAGCTGGAGGACGAGGGTGGTTCTGACACTTTGCTGTCGCATTGGAGGAAACGCAACATGAAGGACGAGATGATGACTAGTGATATGGATGTTGGGCTGTACTCGGCACTGACGCTTGCAGCATTTGAGGACATGGGTGTTTTTTTGGCAAACTACAGTGCGGCGGAGTTGTTGTGGTGGGGCAACAACTCTGGCTGTGGGCTGCTGGAAAAGAAGTGCATGACCGACGGCATCAGCGAATACCCTGAACTGTTCTGCAACCAGTTTGACGACGATGAAAGTCTTCTCTGCACGTATGACCGACTGTCTCTGGGGTTCTGTGACCTGAAGAGGCACGAGGAAGCGCTGCCAGAGGAGTATCGGTACTTCGCTGATCCCCGAGTTGGCGGTGATGACCTCCTCATGAGCAGATGTCCGTATGTTGAGGCGTATTCTGATACTGGGTGCACCAACGGCGATCCTTCCGTAATGCCTGGCAGTGTTGTTGGTCCGAACTCGCGGTGCGTGAAGGGGCAGGAACTTCAATTCGACGACGAATATATTGGCGATGTGTGCGTGGACACTCGATGCGGCGACGGCACAGTGAGCGTGCGGTTCCTTCGTGACGATGCGTGGCACGAGTGCCAGGAGGGTGAAACCGTCACGCCGCCATCGGGTCCGTGGCGTGGGAGCATTTTGTGCCCCCAATACGCCGATGTGTGCACCGCCTTCCCGAACATCAGCAGCCACCCAATACCGGTCGTTGACCCGCCTCTAGCGGACGACCCGACATCCGCGGAGGATGCGGAAGGAGACGAGGGTGAGGTTCCGAGGAAGCGGCCGCGGCGACTCTGATTCCGGGGTTTTGCCGCCAATAAATTTATTGGGCAGCGTGGATGGTGTGGCGAGCGGCACTGCGGACACACCCCGATCGAGCAGCAGCGTCACGGGGTTGTGCTTCGCGCTCTCCGCTGCAGCTCCGTCTCCGGGCGAAGGGGCTCTCTTCCACATCTCCACGTGGCGGGGCGGACGTGCACTGCGATGGCGGCCGGCGGGTGGGGCATCATATTTATTTGAGGAAACGAAAAAACACGAGCGAAACGAAAAAAGAAAATGCGCGAGCAGCGTTTGGCAGGGTCATGATGTGCACATGGCCCCGTCGACCCCGCACTCGCGAGACGCAGCACAGCGATAACAATAGCATCGTGCAACTGTTGCGCTACTCCTCTCTTCGCTTCTGAAAAACGGACGATGAGTATATTAATTTTCTTGTGCCTGCGATGCGTGGCTTAACGGACATTTGTGTGCTGGCGGAATGAATTTCTGCGCAACCGCGTGGTGGCGAGGTGGTCTGGAGGGAGGAGACGAGTCCCAGCACCGCATGCGCCCACGTGCGTCTTCTGATGCGGGCAGGCGATGGGAAGTCGCTGTGACCCAATGGGTGCGGGGGTGTCCGTGACTGCTGTGCTGAGGGCGGGGACAAGGACCCTCGATGCGGCGTTCCACGCAGACAGGCCTCTCCTGGGTTTTACTATTATTTATTTTTGGCTTCGGGGGAATGGCCGGGCCCTACGAGTGGGCGGCAAAACTGCCCAGCCGTGTCCTCTTTGCCCAGCTTATTGGTGCGGAGGTCGCGCACGGAGTGAGTTGCGGAGGCTCGCCCGACGTGATCCTTCTCGCCCGACGCGGGAGGCAACTGAAAGACGCACTCGGCACCTTCTTTTCGTCAGTCATGAATGATCGTGGGAGTGGGGAGTCGTGCTGGGCTCGCCGTGGACCACGGAATGCATCCGTCGCAGCCATGGCGGCAGCAGGACGGGAGCACTAGGTGTCTTTATTTGTCTTCCCTGTCCTGTGCTAGAGAAGATTGAGTTGGACTGTTTTTATACTTTTTTCTCCTGTGACCTCTCTTCACCAAGTATGCGTGTCGCTGCGTAGATGGGTGCTGGTATTTTTGAGTGCATGTGAGAAGAATGTTATCGAGAGGGCTGGCTGCCCAATTTAATATATTTCCTGGTAAACCGTGGGAGGTATTTCCGTGTGATCCTTTTCCTATCTTATGGTCCTTTGAAAGGCCCCGACGGAAGGAACCGATAACGGCAAGACGAATTTTATTTTTGTTTTTATTTTGATTTTTGCCATCCA
The DNA here is from genome assembly GCF_000209065.1 of Trypanosoma cruzi. Classification (NCBI taxonomy): domain Eukaryota; phylum Euglenozoa; class Kinetoplastea; order Trypanosomatida; family Trypanosomatidae; genus Trypanosoma; species Trypanosoma cruzi. Next base: position 33,347 of record NW_001849198.1, on the reverse strand, counting down.
CCCTCTTTGATTCCGACCTTGCGGCGGGGTCTTGTGGCTGGAGGGCCCAAATTCTCCCAACTCGTAAGCAATAAATTTCTCCAATCCGAACACACCGCACCGTGGCACGAGGGTGGCTACCCGAACATATAGATGTAGTTGGGAGAAACATTGAGGATGTGGCGAGGCCGCTGCCTCTCCATGGCCCTCTTCTTTCCCGTCCTATTTTATTCGTGCGTATCAGTTCAGGATCCGGCCCGCAACCGAGGGGTTGATTTTTCTGTGCTGGTCAGTACGGAAGTCTCAACGTTGGGCGAAGTTGGCTTTGCTCATTTCTTTACAGGTGCTCTATTCTGATTCAATATTTTTGTGCGGTTGAACTAGTGACCAAGTCATTTCATGCTGCAAATTGTTTGGGTTTCTTTTTTGTTATTCGGTGGATTTTTTTGTGTATTGGTATGTGTGGGTGGTTTCCCTGGTTTTTCTTTGTCGGTATTTTTATTTGTTTATATTCTTTTGGCGACATGTGGTTTGAATTCTTGTTTGTTGTGTGATGGGGCGGGTGTAACAATGTAGGTGTGGCCGAGTAGAAGGGAACTGTGCAGAGGTCACTACTGTTTCTTAATTGTACAGTCACACGCGCCGAGTTAGATACCACAAGTGCGGGGCAATAAGAGTTTTTTGAAGAGCAAATAAAACGAAACAAAAAGAGAGGAGAAATGGCCGCATTGTACCCGTGGGTGCCAGCATCCAATGTCGCGTATACGCTGTGCCGATATTTCTTGAATCGGTTTGCCCCTCACGCGCGCAACATATGTCCGCTGCCGTTCCTGGACGGCCCGTTACCGGATGAGGTGCCCGAGTCATTTCTGCTGTGGGGGGAGCGCACACAGAGTGACCCGTTCAAGTACATGGAGGATCTCTTTGATCGGCGAACGCAGAGCTACGTGAGAAGTGAGCAGCACCACTACGCTTTCATTGACTCTAAGTTTGACTTCAAACACACCAAGGCTCGGTTGTGGGCGGAGCTTGATTCCAAAGTAGTTGTCACAAGCCGAGAGGGTGGCTTTGATAAAGGTGAGGAACGCATTGGTGAATTTGTGTACTTCACACGCGTGGTGCCAGGGGGCGATTCCAACGCCATTGGATTTTATCGGAAACGGTATGGTCAAGTGGATTTACTTGCGGAGGAGCTCATCAATCCAACGTCGCTACAGCAACATTTTGGCTACGAGAAATGCCATGTTGGCATCTGCCGCGTTTCAGAGGACGGAAGGTACGTGGCGTATACACTTTCCGTGGAGGGTGGTGATCGATACATTTGTCACGTGCGCAGCATCGATAACGCCAGTCTATTTCATGTGATTCGTGGCCGAAACATTGTGAGTATTGAGTTTGGCTCGGGAGATTATTTTTACTTTACGGAGTCTAACGACCTCAACCGCCCATACACAGTGATTATGCAGCAAATTCGTCCAGGCATTCTTCCTCCGCCCGTGGAATTGTACCGTGAGGATGATGAGCAGTTCTTCGTTGATGTTCACAAGACGAAGGATAATGCGTACATCATCATTACATCTGATTCCAAACTCAAGAGCAGTGCCCTTGTTCTTCCAGCCTCGTTTCCGAAGGTTTCACGTGAGCTGCAGGCATTCTTCCGCGATGGTCGACCGGTGGAGATTGCCGGAAAGGAAAATTGGAATTGGCTGGAGCACTACGATGGCCACTTTATTATGGTGGTGGCCGACCAGGGGCCGAATCACCGCGTCGTTTATGCGCGTGAGGAGGTTGTTCTAAAACATGGCATGCGCGCCGAGTGGAAGGAACTTGTTCCTTACCGAGACGATGTGCAGATTGTAGACATGGATCTGTTTCAGGGTCGAATTGTTCTCTACGAAGTTCACTTTGCGTTTGAACGCATCAACCACATCCACATCATTAAGTGCGACAAGGGGCTCGATGACGCCGCACGACAGGCGCGCAAGGATGACCTGGTGCTGCATTTTCCGCCCCTAACCTCAGTGACGCCGGGGCTGAACAAAAATTTTAATCAGGATTCCATGAGTTTTGTCTACAGCAGTATATGCCAGCCGAGCAGGGATTGTGTATTTAGTTTTGATAGCAAGATGACAGCAGAGAAGAGTCGGGTGTGCAATTCTGAGTCTCTCTTTACGCAACGTCAGTCGGAGCAGTTGACACCCTGGGACTACATGTGGCCGTACAGCATCTATCGTGATCTGTGTCTTTCTCCGGATGGCACACAGATCCCTATAACGATTTGTCATCGGCGCGATGCTTTTGTGCAGGAGGCGACCGACTTTGAGGCCCAGCCCAACACGCCCAAGCATTGTCTTATCTATGTGTATGGTTCATATGGTGAGGTGCCATCGATGCACTTCCAGCTCGCACCGTACATGTGGATGCTGCGACGGCGTTGGACTGTTGCCTTTGCCCACGTGCGGGGTGGGGGTGAGTTGCCCAACTGGGGGGAACAGGGGAAGGGCAAGAACAAGATCAACGCCGTTCATGACTTTATTGCATGTTGTGAGCATATGATTAAAATGGGTTACACCAAGCCAGAGCTTATGGTGGCAGCAGGGAATAGCGCGGGCTGCGTCCCCATTGCAGCTGCTATGAATATGCGTGGCTGTGGGCTTTTTGGCAACGCCCTTCTTCGTTCGCCATTTTTGGACATCATCAACACAATGATTGACCCTGATCTCCCACTCTCACTGGCGGAGCGCGATGACTGGGGGGACCCGCTGCACAGCGCAGAGGATTACGCTCGATTGACGCAGTATGATCCCTATCTCAACATCAATGATCGCGTCACATACCCGGGCATGATGATCTCCACTTGCCTTGACGACGACCGTGTGCCGCCGTGGAACACACTGAAGTACGTCGCCAAGTTGCGTCAGCAGCGACGGCGTAAAGGAACAGACCCTGTTGCCCGACCCCTTGTTCTGCGCTTGCGGAGTAGTGGTGGTCACTACTGTTGGGGCGATACGGAGAACATATGCGAGGAGCTGTCCTTTCTCTGCTCCCAGTTGGATCTGGAGGGACCTGGAAAGGTGCTTAACGACATGGATATCATGACGCATATGCATAACCTCACCGCCACAGGAGCGATGGACCACGACGACCAGGAGAAGGTGTTTCTCAAGTGGGATAATTGGGAGCGGGAACGCATTGACTACCATGTGAAACTTCACAATTTTGACTGGGAACCCAATTTTCGCAAGTTGAAGGCGGAAAAGGAGCCGTTCTTTTGGGTACCGAACGAACAGGAGATGCAGCAACGTAAGGTGGACGAGATGTTCCACGCGAGGGAACGAGATAAACGTGAAGAGGCGAAGAGCGAAGCTAAAGTGGGTAGCACAGGGCGTGCCGCAGGTGGGAATAAATGGAAAGAAAAAGTCAAGAAATAGACAGGGGCCGTATAAATGAGACCGGTGAATCTTTTTACATTTCTTTTATTCACCCGGTAGGTGTCTTCTGTTTTTGAGGTGCAGATATTGATGATGGTGATGACCATGATGACGCTTTCTTAGCGGTTGTTGTCATTGTTGTTAACGTATGTATATATTTATTCTTTTAGTGCACGTGGGATGCGTTGTTTATTTATTTATTTACGTTTGTATTTTTTTTTTTTTTATGCTGATTATTATTATTTTTTTTTGTGTGTATTTGTGTTTAACGCTCCCAAAAGCGGTGTGTCGTTTCGTTATGAGCAGCGTTTGGAAGGTCCTCGTTCAGCTTCACAACGTCGTAAATATTCCTTGCGGTGTTTGCAGCAATGGCGAATGTGATGACGCACGTGTCTTTTCTGTTGTTGCGCGTGCCGTGTCAAGCAACGGCACTCTTCTCACAGAATGCCCGGAGGTGATTGCGGAGTTTACGACGCGAGACATCGTGCAGGCCTCCGCTGCGGATCCTTTGGAGGTCAAACTCGACGGTCGTGGCGAGCGCGGTGCCGCCGTTTCAGCCGAGTGGTCGACAAACGCCCCCACAATTGAGTTAATGCTGCTTGTTAAGGAGCGGCAACCAACATGTGAGCGCGTCGTCGGCTCGTGTGAGAAGAATCTTGTTATTGACGTCTCCGATGTGGTGCAACGGCGAAAGATTGTGACGCACATTGTGGGGACGGAGATGGGACGGGTGGGCGTTTCGCTCACCGTGGCACCCTCAGACACCGCCGGGTACCGGCGACGTCTCACGGAGTTTCTGTCGCAATATAACCCGGGCGGGCTGCACCTTGTCGACAGCGTCGTGCGTGGCATCCCCGAGGTGGAAACCTTCACAAAATTGTATCGAAAATATGCACTTGTGGACTACGAGCGACGTGTCAGGGACTTTTTCCGTGTGTACGGGCGGGAACACGCGGTTCAGGTGCCGTTGCTTCTGAAGGAGTGGGAGAATCGCGAGGAAGAGTTAATGCACAACCTCGTGCTGGACAATGGGCCGGAGCCAGACAACATTGACGTGGAGACACGTCTGGCGGTGTTTTTGAGGGCTCACAATGTGAGCACCGCCACTCCCGATGTGGCGCGCGCTTTGCGTGAGTCGAATAAAACCCCATTTCAACTGTTTGAGGCGCTGACGCTGAAATACGGCCCAGAACCGGACCCGCGGAGTTATTTGTTTCCACCGACACACTACGAGTTGACGCAGACACAATATCAATTGCGACAGCTTCGCCCCGCATCAGTGCCGCCAGTACGGGCGGCAGAAAACAAATGGTCGCCGCAGCGAGAAATATCGTCGAATGGAGGGGCAAAGCGACAAGAGGAGGGAAAACCGTTTTCACAGCACCAGAGGCAGCAGACATCTCCCGTTATTTTGAGCGTGTCCCACTTTGATCCGCCGGCTGCCACAGAGACCGACATCAATGGAAATGGAGACCACAGCTACGGTAAAGAAAAGGATACGAGGAGCGTCAATTTTGGTAACAACGCTGTAATGTCTTGGGAAGGGTTTTGTGACTTGCTGAGGCGTCAAGGGCGGGAACCGTCAGACGTGTACTACATGAGCGAGGCCTCGTTCAGCGCGGCGGCGGAGAACATGGGTTACACAAAGCCGGATCGTGACATACTGATCCACCAGTGGCAGCAACGTCTGCGTGCTGCTGTGCGGGAAGAAGTTTTGACACCCAGTGACGCGTACTACGGTACAGCTATGAAAGAGGTTCTCAATCTGGTTGGGCTGCAGGAACTGAATCTGGAGGTGGTGAGCGTAACAATGGTGTCAAACAGAGAGCATGCAAGTTGCTTTGCCAATAGACTTCTGACGGCACAACAGCGTGCGACTGAGCGGCTTGCTATTGTTGGTGAATACCATCGACTGCGTGACATTGTCGTACACGGTGCTAATGGAACTGCGGGTGAGCCCAATTCAAGAAGGAACCCATGCATCGTGTTTCACCGTCTCCCATTTCAAAACTGGAACCGCAAACAATTCACATGTATTCTTGTTTGTGACGTGGTCATTGGCAAGCCTTTTGTCTGCACACCACTAGTAAAGACGGCGCGTGAGGCAACGGAGGAATTCCGAACAGAGTGGGATTGCTGCGTCTTTCATGATGCTAGCGGTGGACAGGCGGTGGCTGTGTACGACCCGCAGCAGGTCCTACCTCGCTTCATGGTGCAGTGCCATGTGGATGTTACTGTCACGCCGTGTCCGGCCCATCCGTCACGGGCTGTGGAGTACTACGTGGCTGACGAAAATGCATTTGCATGCAGTCACTGCGTTGTGTTGGGCAAATACCGCAAGAAGGAGGTGCTCGCGATTGAGGACGCGGCTGCACAGGCGCGCTCAAGACTCGCTGACTACAAGCGTGATGTACACCAGCTTCTGGTGGACCTTGAAGCCCGCGAGACTGACCTCGTCCGCGAGGTGGACGACATGAGCATAGCGGCAAGGCGACTTGAGGCGGAAAAAGAAGTGGAGCGGATTCGTCGCGAGGCGGAGGAACGTGTTGCGGCTGTTTTGCGTGCCTTGGAGCAGGCAGAGGAGGATCAACTCAACGACATTAAACTACGCCGTGAATGCGTGTGGAAAGCGAGAGAGGCAGCCGACACTCTCAGTGAAAATGTGACGACGGCTCTGCAACACACTAACCCGCTGCAGGTATTGGCGGCGTTGCAGCGCGTGCAGGCGGAGGACGAGTTGCAGTACTTGAGAGGCGAGTTCCGAAGGAGTTGCATCAAAATCAATGTCACAGAGAACGGGACAAGGCCGGATGCCCCTTACGCATGGACACGAACAGCAATACGGGACGACGACGGTGCCCTCACTATCGCTGCAGCCACGGGCACTCGAGTGAACCCCCTCTTTGAGCAAATTGAAGACAAGATGCAGAGAATGGAGGGAATTCACATGAATACGAACAGCCGCCAGAATTACGGTTGCACCAGTAGCATTGGCACCGGTGTGTCAACTCATCTTATGAAGACGCCGCAACCAGAAAAGAATACCACTGCAAACAGCCTATATGCCAAGTACCTTGCCATCGCCTCGGGCGCGAGTAAAGAAGAAGAAAAAGAAGAAGAAGAAGAAAAAGAGGGGTTGATTCATCAACCTATGAATTCAAACGTCCTTACGAAGAAAAATAGTGAGAGTAACAGCGCCCTTTGCGCGTTGAGTGCGCCTCCGAGTGAAATTCGGCGCGCGAAGGAGGATATTACGAAGGGGTGGGCCCTTTATCGTCAAGGTGACCCTGAAGGGGCCCGGCGCATGTGGAATGACGTCTATGGGTGCCATTTGGATAGTGCCATAGGGGCTCGTGCGCAGGCGTACATTGCTGAGGCGTTGGACCGAGACTATGAGGCAGCAGCGAAGTGGTACGATTTGTCGCTGCAGCGTGATCCGTCCGATGTGATGACGCTGTACAATTACGGTGTGCTGCTCGAGACACTTCTCGGCCGTCTGGAAGAGGCGCTGATGTTGTTTGAGCGGGCCCACACACTTGGCGACGGTGCGGCTGGTCGGCGTGCACAACAACTACGTGTATCACTAGGGAAGATATGAGTGCATTTATCTATGTATCTATATCTTTAGATACATATATATATATATATATATATATATTGGTATGTGTATTTCCACGTATACGTGGAGAAAAGAAAGTATTTTTCTTGTTGGATGTTTGGGGAAATTGGGGCGGGGAGGGGAAGGGCTTTCTGTGCGTTGATTTCATTAAAGTCCTTATTGCCACTATTATTTCTGTATGTACTTCTTTACTCCTTTCCCTGCTGTACCCTTTTTTTCTTTTTTTTTTTTTTTTCTCTTCGTGGCGGCTCTTTTGAAATTGGCACGCACCTTTTTTTATTTATCGCACATTTATTTGGGTTCAGCACTTTTTTTTCACGTTAATTTGCGCTCTTCAGACACATGTGTGTGTGTGTGTGTGTGTGTGCTTGTGTGTAATCTGGCGCGCGCAGGTTGCTGCTTCGGCAAGAAAACTTTTTTTTCTTTTTCTTTGCGCTGCGGTTTTTTTTTTTTTTCTTTTTTTTAAGTGGCTGGATGAGTGACCGCATCTTTTGGACACCTATACGCTTAGACGAGCGGCGACATTACATAACAGACACACCGCAGAGTGAACTGCATATTCCCTCTCCTGCACCACCATGCGGCGAGAGAGGCGGTGATGACACGAGGATCGGCGGCAGGGCTCCGCGGATGGAGGAAATAAACCCTAACTGTGTTATAGACTTTACCCGCGATGCAACTGCCGCGTCACGAGCGAAGTTGACATCGGCAAATGTCGAGTTGGCCGGTGAGTGCATTAATAGACCAAACAGTGTCTATGAAAAAAAAACACCAGGCGCCGAGCGACTTTTCCCAGCGACATGCAAACGAGAGGGGAATGAAAACAGGGAGGACGCGGTATGCCTTCACGCGTGTGCGTCGACCTCTTTTTTGCAGCGGGCTTTTGGGGATACCGAAGCCTCTGCGACACCACATGAACTGTACACGGATTTCTGTAGCGCTGCAGGATCACCTCAAGACAAAAAAAATGACTTGGAGAAGCAACAAATTCCACGTGTGCAGTCACCTATACCAGAAAGGCCGGAAGATGAAATGACTGTATCCACCTCGATGCGTGGATTGCATCAACGGCTTGGTCGGCGGATAACGTCACCACTGCCCGACGATGATGATGATGGCGCCGTCAAATGCGCAAAAAGCATGCTGATGAGACGGGAAAATGAACCAGGGGGAGAGGGAAAGTGCGGGAGATACGGTTTAGACGCCCAATTGTTTTCCCCTGACGTTAGGCTGCAGGTTTCTCTGCCCGTTCCTGGGAGTTACACGAGGGTTCCCAGGCCGCCAAGGAAGAAGTCTGCTAAGTATTCACCGCCACCACGTTTTATTAGTGCAAGGTCGCTGCCACTGGTAGAAGAAGAACAGAGAAAACACGCGGATGAATGGGAGCAGCGCGATCCTGTTGCGTCTCCAGTGTATTGTAATTTAGGCGCCGTGTTTACACGCGTTGACTTTGTCGGCCAACAGTCTGCGGCGGAGTTGTGTGGGCCCCGTCTCTCTCCCCTACTTCCACCCGCCAAATTACATGAGTTGCCACGGGAATCACAGGGCCGGGATAAAACAGTGGATGAAATTGCCATTTCCCCCGACACCAGCGCACCGGAATTAGTCGACTGGCACGTTCTCATGGAGGAGTCCATCATCCTGGATCTGACGGTGGGGTCCGAGGGAGTGGATGAGGGGATGCCGCTGCTGGTGCGGAGTCTGGAGTCTCCTCTTTTGACCACAAATAAAGGATGGGGTGGAGGCGATAACGTTGACGGCACACAGTCCATATCAACACCACATGAAGCAGCGGCAGAAGAGGAAGAAACAATGTTGTTGCACTCACAGTCGCCGCTACAACGGAATGCAACGGGGTCACCGCCGTCACGTGGTTCTGACGTTGTGGTTTACCCGACGTCTTTGCCCCCGTCTATTTCTCCCATGGAAAGCAATTCCTTTGATGACGAATGCGATGAGGATGGCTTTAAGGGTGTTCGGCGCGAGGCCGCGCTACAAAAACTGCTGGGTCGTCTTGCCGCGAAGAATGATAATCGTCTTCAGGGTGGTGGAGTTAGTGAGTTTTGGGGCAAATTGCCGTTTTCCTTTTCATCCCCTATGCTTTCTTCTCCGATTTCGGAAAAAAATGGGTCATTGACGCATCATCTAGAGACACGACATTCAGTTTTGGCGCCGCTGTGGTTGGTGGTGGAGCTCTGTCGTGCGTTGCGGCCCTTTGCGCGGAGGCTACTTCTCATGCTTGCTCAGGAGAGCGGTGGCCGCGCAGACGTTTTGTGTGATACATGCGCTGAGGTTGTAAACTCCATTTTGGAGGCGGAGGGGGTTTGTCACGTGCGTGCGTCGCGAAATCTCTGCCGCAGCATCGCGTCCATTGGCAGCACTGACGCCACCGATGGTCACGAACTGCTCTCGTACGCCAATTTTGTGGCGGGCGTCATGCAGTTGGCGGGAGACACAAAGTGAGAGGGAAGGCGTGGGTGGGATGAAGGAGAAATTTATCCAAGCATCCATTTTATGCGTAAAACATTACGGGAGCAACCGACAATGACACGTTGTATTTCCACCACACTTTGCTTTTTTTTTTTTGTTGTTTTGTTTTTGCTTGTCTTTTCTTTTTTTTTTTTTTTTCCATTCTTATTTTGTGTTTTATTTTTGTTGTTGTTGTTGCAATTTCTCTTTCGGCGGGTTTCTTTTTTTTTCTTTTTTCTTTTTTTACCCTCTCGCTGTGCGTGGGTGCATGTGCGTTTGGAGTTTGCACGTACTTTGGGCTAAAGGCAGAAAAGTAGAATTTTTGTGCCCGCGACATTTGAACGAGACGCGTCCTTTGTTTGTGTTTTTGCGTGGTTATGCGTACCGACTCCCAGTAAAAATGTTTACACCCATGTCGCGTTGTGACGGAGACAACATGCCAACATCTTCTTCTCCCGTGTCTGTCCGACGGGTTGTGGCGGAGCTGCTCGGCACTCACGCTGAGAGCCCCAGCCCTCAGCGTCTTGCCGCTGGAATTGCACGCAGGCGGGGGGAATTGACGGAAATGAAGGGGGACACATCACGTGACAGCCAGCTGCAACTGCGGCAGGAATTTCTCTTTGACGTTGCGGATGACTGGCATGATGCGTCGCCAACTGCGACTTCATCCCCTCCTCCGCCAGGAGAAAAGGAAGAGCAACGGCCGGAGCATCATTCGCCCCTGTCTCCAACGTCCCCCTCCGCATGGCAGAGGGAAGACATTGCGATCCGTATGCGGCAGGCCATACTACTACAGCGGGAGGAGTCTGTTGTGCGGCGTGAAATGGAAGCCTTTGCGCGGGAGGAGAGGATTGCGCAACGAGAGGAGCAGCTGCGCCTTCTACAGGAGCGTCTTGCTCCGAAGGTTGTGACGGACGCGTACCGACAGCAGTTGCACGAGGCAAAGTGCGAGTTGGAAGAGCGGGAACGGGGGGTGGCGCAACAACTCACTGCCCAGCGGCAGGAAAAGGAACTTCTCGACACGCGTGCCGAAGAACTTGACGTCCGCCAGCGTGAATTGGAGGAGGAGCAGGAACGTCTGTTGAACGACACCCGCGAGCAGGTGGAGCGCATCCACAACAGTGCACGCGTTCTACAGGAAAAGGAGGCCACCGTAGCACGGCGTGAAGAGAATTGTTCTCAGCGCGAGTCCGAGCTGATGCTGCAGCGCGAGTGCCTCCTTAGTTGGGAGGCCTCGCTGCGTCGCCAGCAAAGCCAGTTGGACGCGCAGTGTGCGTCTGTGGCGGAAGAATGCGCCGCAGCCCGGGAATTGTTATCGCGCGAGAGCAAACTACAAGAACTGGAAATACGCCTTAGCGAGCGTGAAGGGTCGCTGTGGAAGACAGCGGCAGAGAAGGTGCCGAATGGTCAAGGGGAGTTGAAGAGCCTGATAGAATTTCTTAGAGGTATCCAGGACGAACTTTTTGCATGCGAGCCCATTAGACACGCAGGCTCTGCGTTATCGTAAAATCTGGAAAGCAGAGAAAAAAAAAATAATAATAGATAAATAAATGGGGAACATGGGTGTTTGTACATGTATGAATATCGGTGATACATCTCTCAGTGGATATGCGCACATATGCCTGTATAAGCATGTGGGTGGGGGGAAATGTCTGCGTTTTAAAAAAGTATATATATATATATAATTTCCTCCTGTGCACTTCTTTTGTGATTGGCGGATAAGTATGTGAATTTGTCTTTTCTTTTTTTTCTTTTTCTTTTTTTTTTTTAGTTTTCTCTACGTTTCTATTGGCAAGGCTTGTGGTCGGTCTTTTAACCAACGATGATGTCGTCATCGTCAAGGAAAAAGTACTACGCCGTTGCAGTGGGCCTAAAGACAGGCATTTTTGAGTCGTGGGATGAGTGTCGCCATTATGTGAATGGGTTCCCAAACGCCCTGTTCAAGTCCTTCAAGAAATTGGAGGAGGCGCAGGCGTTTCTTTTGAAGAAGAACGATGCGAGCAACAGGGGTGCTGCGAAAAGCGCAGTTTATGTTGCGTGTGTAGCGGCACATGCACCGACTGAGCAGGACCGTCTTTGTGTTGAGCCTGTCGCGGTGACGGCGGGGAGAAAACGTCCGCGCCTATCGTCCCGACCCTCAGCATCTCCGTCGCCGCTGACACTGTCGGTGGTGGAGGACGCGGCGGGAGAAGCGGAGTTGCTGCAGCACGTGTCACTTGACTGGATAAGGGCGAGGGAGAAGGAGGCGGTGGAGGTGTACGTCGATGGGGCGTGCCGCGCAAACGGCAAGGGTAAACTCTCACGCGGTGGATACGGCGGTTATTACGGGGCGAATGACACGCGGAACTTCTCTCTTCCAATCCCGGTCGACGAGCCACAGACAAATAACCGAGCGGAGCTTTACGCCGTCATTTATGTCCTTCGCACTGCGTTAGAAGCCGAGTCTTGCTACAACCTGCGCGTTTTCTCCGATAGCATGTACACCATTCGGGGTGCGGACTTCTACATGCATAAGTGGCTACAAAACGGCTTTTGCGGTTCAAATGGGTCGACTGTATTGAACTGCGATCTCTGGAAGCCACTAAACACCATGCGCCTTCAGCACGCAACCCGCTACGGTGAATGGCTGGTGTCACAGTTTGGTCTGCTGCCTGTGGTGGCGAGTACGTTGGCGAAGAAGCTGGCATTGCAATTGGTTCATGTGAGAGGGCACGCCGGTGTCTGCGGGAATGAAATGGCGGACCATCTGGCGGTGATGGGCGCACTCAACGGACGACCCGCAGATGACAAGTAAAAAGTGCGGGAGCTCCCAATGTGTGTTTTTCTAGTGCTTTACCAGAGTTATTGTTGTTGCTGTTGTCGCTCTGTCTATTGTTGCGATTATCGCTTTGGCAATGGTGGGACTTTATACGTGTGCCGTGAGTCCAACGCATCCCTTTTCTGTTTTTTTCTTTTTCCTTTCTTTCTGTATCACTTTTTTAAAATTTCCCATGATGAAAACAACAACAATAACAACAAGAGTCAAAAAAAAAAAAAAAAAAAAGAAAGTGAATACCGGAAGGGTAGTGTGGGGTGGGGTGCTGTGCGAACAGCGTAACGTCGACGGGGTAGTTTGGATGATGGTGAGAGCTGTGCGAATAATTTTAATGCCATTTCTTGTAGTTTTGCTGTTGCCGTCCACGGCGCTGACGGAGGGTGTAGTCATCACGTCATGTGCTCACTGCACAATGAATAGATCTGAAAGATGGTGCCCCGATGACATGACATGTTGGCCGGCAAAAAAATGTATTTGTGGGACAGAGTGTCTGGGCATTACTGATTGCTTCGCGCAGGAGACAACATGCGCCCGGTGCGTCAGTGGCGGCGGTACATTCTGCACTCATCCGGTCAAAGGGCACCGGCCGTGTTTCTTCACGGTTGTCAGTGCGGGGGGGCACGCACCAACGGCATCGCAAGACGATCAGTGCAGAGAGGTGTGTTTGGAGAAAGGCCGTTGCCTTTCGCATCTCACAGAGTGTCCGAAGGAGCACGTGGACCCCATTTCGCTCAGTTGGTTTGTAATCAACGTTGCATTTGCGGTGGCCATCGCGGTTTTTGTAGGCATTGTTGTGTACGTGGGCGTAAAGAGGGCAAAGTTAAGCGTCACGGTGTCGCAGCACGATCACCTGTATGGAGCGCAAGTGCCGCCGCCGCAAGCGCAGTAAAAAAAAAAAAAAAAAGAGAAGAAAACTCCGTTTATTGTCCGCTACGTCGTGTGTACATTACCAGTGGGAACCCACAGTAAAGGGATTCGTTGGAAGAGAAGAACAGTGAAAACGTGCGGTTGCACCATTCTGCTACATTTTTTTTTTTTTTCTTGTGCGTAGATTTTACTCAGCTGTCCACCTTTTTTTTTTACATTTCACCAAGAACTGTCTTGTGGCTGCCTTTTCAAAAAGTCTCGTTTCTCTAACTCTCTGTTGTTGCCCGCCCTTTTCCCCATTTGAGAAGCCGTACAGAGATAGAGACAGGGAGAGAGAGATAGAGAGAAAGAGAGAAGAAGAGGAGGCAAATAATAATAATAATAATAACCGGGGGTTGTGTGTGTGACAGAAACAGGAGGGGGCACAGTGGCGCGAGAAGAGGGAGGGAAGAACACTGGTTGTGGTTTCGATGTGGGTTGTATATTTTAAGGGTGAGGCCTGTTTTTGGCTTGTGGGCGGCGAGTCGTACACGGTGGGAAAGAAGGACTGTCAAATCATCATCAAAGATGACGCGAGCATCAGCCGAAAACATCTCAGGATGGATGTTGGGGAGATATTAGCGGTAGATGGAAAAGAGCACGTGGAGGATGAAGAAGAGACGCCAGCGCAGATGATTCTCACAGATATGTCCAAATATGGCACTGGAGTCTCTCCTTCCTCGCCGTGTAGCAACGGCATCAGGCGTGAGGCGACTGATCTCATCACAAGGGAGCTGCAGCTATGCCGTAGTCAAGGTAGTGCCAACGATGACGCAGAGGCGGAGGTGCTTCTGTCACAGTCGCCACAGAAGTTAAATAAAGATGAGCCGTTTCATGTGCCCTGTGAAAATGCCTCGTGGTGGGACTTCTCCATCAATCTCGGCACACACGGCGCGAGACTGCGGCTGCGGTGGACCCCAATGCGTGTCCTTACGCTCGCTCTCGAAGAGGAGCAGAGAGCGAAGCTGAACTGTTACCTGCGTCGCTGCGGTGCCCACGTCGTGACCGATTATTACCGAGCGGACTATTTTGTTACCTCACTTCTTACGCCTACCCCTGTTACCATTGCCATGTTGTGTCGCGCCGTGGACATCGTGACGCCTGCCTTCTTTGAGGCACTGCGGAATCGCCAGGGACCGCACGTGCCGCTGCCGGACCCGCGGGTGTACACGCCGCCACTTGCGGATTTTTGGTCAAAACTGTGGGATGATGGGACAGAAGACAAGAGTGTTGGTGGCACCCACCCACAGGTGCAGTCAGTCGTGGATGATTCGGAAGGGCTGCGGCTCTTGTATCCGCCACAGCGACAGGATCGCCAGCGGCTGTTCGCCAGCCTCACATTTGTTACTGTGCAGCGATCGCTTTATGAGGAGGTGAGGAAATTTCTGCCTTGTGCCCAAGGGCGGGTGCTGTTGGATGAGTCGTTGATACAATTAAATAACGACTATCATTACGAGCGGGTTATTGTCTCTTTCTACGCCGAACACCAGCTTCATGTTGTTTTGTACAACAGCCGAGAGCGTCTTCCACTCCTCGACTTTGTGCCTGTCATGCGGGAGCAACTGGGGCTCTGTTGCGTGGAGTATTTTGACATCATCAAGAGCATCGTCCGCGCGACACCACTCATACTGACGCCCTTCCCGGAGAACCCCATGCCGCGTTTGCCGAGGGCGAATAAAAACGAGGAAATAACTGTAACGGCGAAGAAAGTTACCGCGGGGGTGAAGCGGCCGCACGCTCCTGCGAGTCCCGGTGGGAGGCGCACCGATCCAAATCCTCTTTTTTTAGAGGCAGCCAGCGATGGTGAGGTGGGGGCGGCAGAAGTCTATGCGGATTGTCGGACGGGAAAGAAGACAAAAAAAGAGGAGAAGATGGACGGTTGGGTAACCCGCGAGCTCACGGCTTATCCCGACGCCAAGGACCTCCTCCTGTTGGACCCACCCCTTCTTCCGTCGTATCCGTGTTTCCAAGCGTACGGCGGCAGCGGTGGTGACGGCCCCACCGGTATGAGTCCTGCCGTAGTGCCGTCAGGTGGTAAGTGCTTTCGGAAGCAAAACTTGGCTCTGGGCGGTGAAACGGTGGAGTTGGAGCTATTAGCGAGCGGCCTGCCCGGCAACACGGTGCTGTCCACAACGCATGACATCGACGCCGATGACATCATCCCGGTGACGGTGGAGAATACGGCAAGGCGGTCAAGCGAATTGCGCTTTAACGCCTTTGACGCGACGGCGCACCACCATCAATTGCTCAACAGGACTGCAGCCGCAAGGCGACGTGTAGGACGACGTGGCGTTGCGCACGAGGCACCCGCGAACGTGACGGCAGCGGGGGTGGCGGCTCCAGGGGGCGGCATGGTCGCCACTTCAACGAAAGTGGGGAGTCGCAAAAGAACTGGAGGCGCCCCAGTGAACATTTTTGACATGGAGGCTCTTTTCTAGCACCGATGCGGCTGTCAAACCGTGTCGTTGTTGTGGTGGTGTCTTTTTTTCGTTTTTCCTCTTTGTTTTCTTTTTTCTATGAGTGATTTTTGCTCCCTCACATTGTGTGAGTGGATGGACGCAGAAGCCGGGCACACTCTCTCACGTACTCAGGTCGTTCTCACAAGAGTTGCTATATGCCCATTTATTTCTTTGTTTATTTGAGTTTTCGCGCCTTTTGCGCAAATTGCGCTTCTGTCGTTGATTTTTACATGCATCACCACATGAGTTGAAGTGAACATGGCATGGCAACATAATTGTGTATATAATTTTTTGGGCGATCCTCAGTCCCCATTTTTTAAATTATTATTATCAATTTGCCTTTTTTTCCCATTTGCTTTTGTCTTTTCCCTTTAATCAAGTACTTTTTTTTTTTTTTTTTTGTGTGTGTGTGTGAGGCTTTGAAGGAAAATGCAAACCGGCATGGAAGTGCAGGACCCAACGGAGAGTGTCCCGCTCAGTTACGCCCTTCTGGAGCTGCCGCCGAAGAAGGAGCTGCGCAAGAAGGGCTACCGCATAGAGGAAATCAACACCACCTCCACACGTGACCACCCACTCTCCAAATGGACGACACACACATTAAAGAGGGGTGCCACATACCGTGACGCTCTTGACGTCATTGAGGAGGCGAACAAAAAGTCGTGGGGACTGCTGAAAGCTCGCATTCATTTCTCTTGTGGCTCTTTTGAGACTTACGCGCGCCTCAAGCCAAATGATCCTGTGTCACTGAAGCACACCGGTACATATGACCCCAACGGCGTGTACAAGGTCAGCACCATTGAGGCGTCTGTGGCAGGTCGTGCCCGCTTATTTCCGCTTTTGAAGCCCCTTGTCGATGAGCGCGGGCACCACACCTGCTCGAAGAAACTTCCACGCACTTTTGCGCCACATTTATTGTACAAGGAATGCCCGCCACCGGTACTGACGCAGGCTGGTTATGACTTTACACCGGTGAGCCATAACGCCTTTTTGCTGCGTCCTAGTGATCATCCGCAAGGAGTGCGGAATGTGAAGAGTGATTTTATGAAGGAGAGTTGCGACTACCTGCCGCGGTCGTACCTCCGTGAAAAGGTTGGCATCTGTGCGAACAGTCGACATCGCCATTGCGCTGAGGTGTACCAGGTTGGGGACTACACGGCGGATTATGCCCGCGCTACTGACGTGGTGAATCAACGAAACCGCGTCGTTAAGAAGGATTTTACAACGACAGGCGCGCTGAAGTCAAACAGCACCATCGTGGGACGGCGGTACGCAAAAGCAGCGACGCTTCCTTGTGCTCACCAAACCGGCGTCAAGGAGGGGGTTACCGCCGCTACTACCACTGCTGCCAACAACGCCGTGGATAAAGATCCCAATGATGCCACGGCACCCCAAGATAAGGATTTGAAGCAGTCAAAAGAAAAGCCTGCCGTGTGTTTTGAAGAAGAGCAGGGTAACAAAGTGGCGTAGAGAACTTTCTTTTAGATATTCTCTTCATATATGTTTGTCTCTCTCTGTGTGTGTATGTATGTATATGTGTGCTTAACGTCCATGCATGTAGCTATTCTTTTTTTAACTTTTTGTTTATGTATAGGAAGGGGGAGAGCGAGAGAGAAAAAAAAAAAATAATAATAAATGGAGGGAATGTGTGGAGTTGGTGGAGGGGTAAAGAGTGACCGCGTGCATATATTATATATATATATATATATATATTGCATGTATTTGAGTAGGTGTGAGGGAGGCGGATGAGGAGAAAGAAGACAAAAAATTTTTTGTTTGTTTGTTTGCTTTTTACATGAGAGAGATGTAAAGCCCATTGTTTTTCCTTTTTTCCTCTTCTTGTCTCTTTTTGTTGTAATGGGATTGTCACGTGTGTTTCTTCCCTTTTCCTCCTTGTTGCATTACCAGCCACTTCGTGCTAACACAAGTAATGGGACGGTATGTGCGATGTAGCACGCAGCATTTCTTTGAATGATATTTTTGTTACGCCTTCTCATTTCTCCCTTTTTTTTTTTTTTTTTTTTTTCTCTTTTGAAATGCCATGTTTCTTTTCTCTTTCCCATTTTCTTTTTCTTCTTCTTTTTTTTTTTTCTCTTTAGATTTTTCCTTTTTTTTTTCTCTCTTTTTTTTTTTTTCTTTTTTCTTTTCTTTTCTTGTCTCTGCATTTATTCCCTATTTGCCTATACCCTATTTATTTTATTTATCTATTTTTTTTTTTTTTTGTTGTTGTTGTTGTTTCCGGTCACACACTTCGCACAGGCAATTATTATTGCTATTCATCGGTATCATCATCATCATTATTATTATTGTTATTGTTGTACATCTGTATATTTATACCTACAGATAATAATAACAATTATAACAATAGTAATTTGAGTAGTTGCTACGTTTTATATAATATAATTGCGGTTAACGTGTGTATTTGTGAGAGGGTCGGCATTTGGGGAAGAGAAAGATAGGAGAAAAGAAAAAGAAGGGAAAAGGAATTTTGCACAAATTCATTGTTTTTTTTTTTTTTTTCTTTTTAAGGTGCTTCTGTGTCTTTGTGTCACGGAGGTGCATCCATGGGAGTTCCAAAGTTTTTTCGGTGGGTTGCGGAGCGCTGCCCGACTGTCATCACCCCGTTCCGTGATTCCCCGCCACCTGTCGACAATTTGTATCTTGACATGAATGGCATTATTCATAACTGCACCCACACCAACGATGTGGACGCAACGCAGAAGTCACCGACAGAGAAGGCAATGATGGAGGCGATGTTTGCCTATTTGGAGAAACTTTTCAACGTGATTCAGCCGCGCAAGTACTTTTTTTTGGCTGTTGACGGCGTGGCGCCAAGGGCGAAGATGAACCAACAGCGTCAACGTCGGTATCGTAGTGGCTACGAGTTGATGGTGGCCCGACAAGAGGCTATTGCGCAAGGAGAAGAGGTACCCGATGAGAAGGACGTATTTGACAGCAATTGCATTACGCCTGGGACAAATTTTATGGTGCGGGTGAGTGAGCAATTCCAGTACTTTATCACAATGAAGATTGCTACGGATCCAGCGTGGCAAAACTGCCAAGTCGTGTACTCCGGCCACGATAACCCGGGCGAGGGGGAACATAAGATTGTGGACTTCATTCGCCGCCGAAAGATGCAGCCGGGGTATAGCCCAAACGAAACCCACTGCATGTACGGCCTTGATGCCGATCTTGTTATGCTCTCTCTCGCAACACACGAACCACACTTTCTGCTCCTGCGAGAGGTGGTGACGT
>NW_001849198.1:0-14317 GCF_000209065.1 Trypanosoma cruzi | reverse complement strand
TGGGCCGTTACGGAATGTTCGGGTGCGCCGGCAGGTATTTGAGTTTCCACCAATTAAGACTTTTGTGCCGCGGCTGTGCCCTGGGGTTGCAATTGGTGAAAAACAGTTGGAGGGGTTTGCGACCTTGCGTTCCAACTGGGACTGCATTGATCTTCGTCGCGAGACTGGGGTTGTGACAATTTTTGGTATGCCAACACGAAAGGAAAGCATCATTCTTGCACTGAGGAATTCAATCAACTACATGTCTGCCACGGAAGCTGTGTCACTCGTTGGGCAAGAGGTGCTTGTTGGCTTTCCGCACTATCGTCGTGCCCGTGTCACGTCTATCAGTGACAAGCGCATAAGTGTCCGTGCTGTCATGACGCAGGATGGCGCTTTTTGTGGCACGGAGACCAAAGAACTGAACCGTGACGAGTCTCTCAATTTCACGAAGGAGTGTGATACACATATCCAGTACATGAAGGAAAAACTTGGCATTGCTGTGGACGGGATTCAACTGCTCGTGTACGTCAACCTTTTTAGCACCATGCGTCTTACTCGCAAGGGTCGTATTGTTCGAAGTTTTTCAAAAGATGAAGTTTGCTACGCCATGCAACTCGTGGCGCGCCTGCAGGATGTGGAAATGATAGAAGATCTTCGTTATGTGGAGCGTGACCGCGTTGAAGGGGAAATGAGCCTCGGTAACAAAGTTGTTTTTATTGGTCCCGAACCAAAGAACAAGAAATCCCAAATGCAAGTGTACGGCAGTGCTGGTTTAGTATTTGAATCCGCCTCATCCAACAGTGACATTTACGCCGTGGCAGTGCGGTTATATCAAGAGCCCCTTGTGATTCCATCATCGCTGTTATCATTTGCCGCCCCACGCAACTGGATGGCGCTGCATGAGGTGGCAACGGAGCTTTCTGTGGGTTCTCTCGCCCTACGTTTATTGGTTGGCTCACTGCGCACCACACCGCAGTACGGCTCACGTGAATTGGGATTGGGTCTCATTTACGCACGTAACCATCTTGCCCGTATTGGCTACGCGAAACTTGTTCCGCGTCAGACGAACGCATGGACACCGTACAATGAAGATGTCTTTGCAAGACTTGCGCAAAACGCGGAGCCTGCCGCCCACTACTTGGATAGTGCCGGCAGGGGCGACTTTCTTGGCTGCTCAAGCCGTACGCCACAATACACAACGTGGTTCTCGCGTGAAGCAGTTGCGCTAATTCGTCGATATGTGGAGGAATTCCAACCACTTGTTAAGCGACTGGAAAGTGGGACCGCCGCTCCACAGGCCCTGGAGCCGCCACAGTTTATGACCGGAAAATGGCAGGAGATGGAGGTGGATGATGTGCTTACAGAGATGGAGGCCTTCATTGATGCCTCTGGCATCCGTGACGTGGCACTTATCGCGGCCAGCGACGATGCCTTTACTCGCGACCACCTGCGGGAGTTGGAGGATGAGCTTGACCGACAACAGCCGCGCCCCACAAAGGAGCTTATACTAAATCCTGTGGTGAAACGCCACTTGTACTTCCCGCTCACGCATAGCAGCGGTGGCCACATTACCCAGCTGCCGCTGCCGCAGGATCAGATATTTCGTCTCGGGGCACGCGTCGTCAACTGTCGAGCCGTCGGTTCTGTTCCGTTTGGTGCGGTAGGCACAATAGTTAGGCTGCTTGCCACAAGCCACGATGCAGAGGTGGTTTACGATGAACCATTCACAGGCGGAAGTCACTTTGATGGCCGGCTGCGGCAGCCGCGCGGTGGTCTGTCAAAGTTGTCCTCGCTGCTTGTGCTCAACAGGCCTGGGGATGATGATGGCGGCGGGGCCGCGACTGAGTCGGAACGCACCACCGTGTCCATCCTTAGGGCCCTTATGCAGAAGTCTCAACAACAACAACAACAACAGCAGCAGAAAAGGGGTTCAGTGCCGATGGCCGAGAGCGTTTCGGTCATTCCAAAGCCGCGCAGCGCAACGGAAGACGCGTCAGTGTCGAAGACGGTGACTGGAATGGTGCCAGCATCTGCCGCAGTCACAATATCCGGTGGTGCTGGCGGGATAAGACTATCGGATCTTGTCGGGAAACTCAAGGCTTCGCCAGAGCATAGCGACGCCGCATCCATCACGCCACCGACGGTCCCGGAGGAGCAAAAAGATGCCCGTCCATCCCCTGTTTCACTGAAGCCCCAAGTTGCCATCACGACCAACACGTCTTCTGTTGCCGCGGGCAGCAACGACAAAAAGGGCAATAATGGCAACTTGGGTGTTAATAACACCCCGCCACAGGTGGAGACCCGCACTTTGATTCCTGTTCAGAGTGGCATTGAAAATAATGCCGTTGTTGAGAACCGTCTTCAAATGCATCTGCGCAGTGGCGGCAGTCCCGAAGAGAATAACAGTGGCAAGAGGCTAAAGATGACGTTTACTGTCCCGCGGGAAATTGCAAGCGGCGAGTTCACCATTCGTCGCGGCGAGGCAGTGCCGTTTTTTAGGCGTTTGCTGAAGTTGCGCCTTTCTGAGGAGCTTGGCAAGACAACAACGCATAGGTAACATGAAGTGAACAAGGCAATACACCATAATAATAAAAAAGGAAAAAAAAAGTAAACGGGAGAGGGACGACAGTAGATGAGGTGTGTGTGTGTGTGTGTAGGGTGGGGGGAAAGGGTCTGCCCCGCTGCTCTCCCAATCCCCTTTTCCTCATTTCTTCGTCCACAAGAAATAAAATAAATCCTTTTTGTTTCTTTGTGTGTATTTTTGTTTAAGGAAAAGGGAGTGAAAAGCAAAAAAAAAAAAAAAAATGCCACCGCTTATAGACCAGGGCCAATTTTGTATAGGTGAAACGGTGAATTGGATGCATGCATGCTTAGATAATTATACAAACACGAGCATATATATATATATATAATATTTGTATGCGTGTATATTTGTTTTATTAAATTATATACATGTATTTGCCTGCATTTGTTTTACTCTTTTTGTGCAATGCTTCTGTACTAATTTGTACGCAGAAATACACATGGAGGCAATTGTATCTTTGTAGTTCTGGGGGGGGGGGGACAGAAAAAAGAAAGGATGGAGAACTGTGGGGGGGGAAAGGAAATCGATCATATATATATATATATAATTTTGATCTTGAATATGCGATGAAAACCCAGGAGCGATGGGGGGGGGAAAGAAGAAGAGAAGAGAAGAGGGGGTGGGGTTGTGAACAATCCAATTAATTTCTCTCTCTCTCTCTTTCTGCTTGCCTGTCTGCCTCTGGAGGAGGAGGAAAGGGGAAGGGGCAAGACAAAGGGGAAAAACGTTGAAAAAAAAACAAACAAATAAATTTTTTTTTTTTTTTCCTGGGAAGCGGGGTGGGGGTTGTGGGTGGGGGGGTTGAACATTTTTTTTTTTTTCATTATTTTTATATTTATTATTATTATTATTATTATTATTTATTCGATTGAAAATAAAAACAGAATCTTAAAGAAAAGGAAAACGAGGCAAAAAAAAAAAAAAAATGAGTATATGTATGCAGCTGCAGTTCCAACACACACACAAAAGCGCACAGAAAGACAGGCAGAGAAAAAGGGAGGGGGAGAGAGACGGTGAGTGTTGCGTGTGCGGTTCGCTACGGAGAAGAGAGATGCGGTGGACTCAGATGAGCTCCCACGACCGCAATGGCACCCGTGCATTGCTTTTATTTATTGAGGGAGCGTTTTCTGTCTGCTCGTCTTTTTTTTTTTCTTCTTCTTCGTCTTCTGACGCCACGCGACTTGCATCGCACCACCTTACCGTTGCCTTTTCTTTTTTTTTTACCCGTGAGGTCTGTGCTCGTCTGTTTCTCTCTCTCCCTCTCTTACTGAGTCTCCGTGTGTGTTTGTGTGTGTGTGTGTGTTTGTGTACATGCTTTTTTGATTTGTCTGCTGGCTTTCGGTGAGGCGGGCCATGCCTGCGTAATGCACATCTCCTGAAATGCATGCAGTAGGCGTATGTGTGTCTGTGTGGCACAATTATTTCTTTTCCACCGCTCTGCATAACTGCTGCGCACACCCACTCGCACAACGAGGAGGGGTGGGAAAGGAATTAGTTAGAGAAACTTTGAGGGAAGAGAAAGAAGAAGAGACTGGGAAAAAATTGATTTTAGCAAAATGACCGACGCATTGTTCGGACTCTCCAGTGAGTCACGCACAATCCTTGATCGATACCTGCAGTGGACTCGTCTGGCATGTGACGGACTGAAGCGCGGCGTCCATTTAGATGCTTTCAACCACCAGGTGGGAAACATAATTCAGGAGACGTACACAAGGGATGAACTCAAGGACATAATTAGCGCCCATACCGAGGTGTTGCTTCACTCGCTGGATGCCCGCATGGAGGGGTTTGGGGCTGCCTCAGCAGAGCTGCTGTGCGCGGTCCTCCGGGACGCTGATCGTCAACGAGTGACGATTGGAGTGGATGCCAACGCAGTGCTCAGTGCTGCTACTGCCACGGCTTCCGCGGCTATGGTGGGGACGACGGCTACCGGTCTGCTGCTGGATCATGAAAGGAAAGTCCTGGGTGGACCGCGTGGTCGTCTTGCGCCATTGACGGTTGCCGACGCTGATGTTGAGGCCAGTCGGCAGCTCACTGAGGCAAAGGAAGAGATACGCCGCCTTCAGGAGAAGGTGCACCACCTCTCAGACGCATACGCTCAGGTGATGAACACGCGGGATGCCCTCAACTCACATGAGGCAGAAGTGACAGCATCTCAGATGGCGGTGCACCAAAAAGAGCAGGACGAGGGTTCTTGCCAAACAGTTGAGGAACTACGCGTCGCGTTGGCAGCGGCGAAACAGGAATTGAACGCGCGACTAAATCAGTCCACGCAATATCGGGAGGTGAAGAAGATCTTGGCGCAGAAGAACGAACAGATTAGGAAGCTGCGGGCTCACCTCGCGCAGTTCGATCCTGCGTTCCTGCAGAATGATGATGGCGGTGGCGACACAATAGTTGAGCAGGATGATTAAGTTGCGAATTAACATAGTGACGCATACTTTTAGGCGGTGGGGGTGGTGGCTACAGCAAAGAAGGGTGTTTTGTTTTAAGCTGGAGTTAGAATTAAGGCAGCGAAAGCAAAAAGTGGACGAATAAACGAGAAGATTGTAGGAATTGTATGCATTTTTTCCTGTGTATTTATTCATTTTGTTGTGTTGTGTGTATCCCCGTGTTACGTATTCTCTGAGTGCACATATGTGCACACATATACACATACGCGTATGCATAAAGAGAGAGAAAGAAAGAGAGAGAGAGAGAGAGGGATGCCTCATGTATATTTTTTGTTGTATGTGTGTGTATGTTTGTTTTTGACTTTATGGGGTGTTGATGAGGGTAATGTTTTTGGTATTTATTTTCTTTTTTGGCCTTCTTGCCCTCCCTTTTTTTTTTTTTTTTTTTTATGGGGGAGTTCTTTTCTGTGATTTTTCCCTTTTAGTACGAGCCGTGGTCGGCGTGTTGGATGGGGGTTCGTAGTGCTGGTGGGGGTGGCACGGTGGTGTTGGCTGGCAATGTCGGTATCACAGCTATTCTCGCTGGCCTTGCCATTGTGCTTTCCGCTGTCACTTACATCGCAAACAGGCGACGCACAAACGAACCCCATTTGCCAGGCCACGTCTCTTTGCGTGGGAAGCGTGCGGTTGAAGAGCGCCACGGATTACATGGGAATAGTAATAACAAAACTGGGGGCGTAACTGGGACTGGGGGTGGTGGGAGTGCAAGCAGACAGACGGGAGGTGTGGGAGGCGGTGGTGGAGGGGCAACGACAGGACCCAAGTCATACTGCGCGCTGCGGGCTGAGCGACATGTGGGCCAATACAACGCCAACCTACTCGAGTGGAGAGATGACGTTATAGGGGTGCGCATGCTCTTTTCTCCAATTCTCTTTGCGGTGGAGACGGAGGAGCGGCAGGCACCGCTGCTGCTCGTTGCTCTGCGTTACTTGCGTCAGCCAGAGCATCGTGTAGCCGTCATCATTGAGTCATGTGTCACAGCGGCAACGGCAGAGGAGTACCGCGACGGTAGCCTTGCCCGGATACGTGACTGTGTCAAGCTTTTGTCATGTGGCATCACTCGTATTGGCGTCACTTCACACCCCTCCGCGGAGTACTGTTATATGGACGCGGGCAACAATCTCCGCTATGCCCTATCCGTGTTTCTTACGCATGGAAATTTGGCCGTCACTGCGCAGTACGTCGCTGACACACGCGTCAAGGGAGTTTTGCCGACAGCATTCAATGAGCTTGTGCGATCTATTCAGCTTCAGTCACCACGGCCGACGCCATCATATTTATTGTGTGCAGAGCCACGTCTTGGTCTTGGCTTTCGTCTGCCACTAGACTTTGCCATGGATGACCAGTTGCGCGAGGCTCTTGTGGTGTCTGATGATTCTTTGGTGAAGAGTGTGGGTTTTGAAGGCAGCCATGGCAATTCTAACTTTTTCAACGCAGGCCATCACGGCGTTTCCAAATTGTTACCTGCGGAGTTGATTTCAAGTACAACGAGCCTGCGACATTCTCTGGGAAGTGTTGAGGAGAAGACGAGTGCTGGAATTGAATGCGGCACGCCGTTTGCAGCAGTTGCGGGGTGTGGGTCACGGCGGATGGTCGTAGTGGCGTGTTACGAGCCACCTGCACGTGGTCGTGTTTTGTGGCAGTTGCTCTTTGAACGCCTTCTTCGCACCACATTGGCGCGCTTCTCGGCAGTTCAAGGAGGAGGAGTAAGAGATGATGGCGAGGAACAAGGGAGGGGAACAGCGCCCATTAGTGTCGTGTGGTGCGCAGGGGGGCAGGAGTTGTCTCGGAAGAACGACAAGTTTAACACCTTTATTGTACGCCCGCAGCAACTTGTTGTGCCCATCAACGGCGACGGTGCTGTGGACGACGGTGCCAGTGACACGCTGCTGCTTGACGGTTCCTTTTGTGTGCAAGAAATTACGCTTGACTCAAGAGGTGCCTCGTTTCCGGTGCTGCGTGAATTACTTCAGCTGCAGTGTGAGGAGGAGGGGGAGGAAGAAGATAAAAAGGAAGTGGGAGGAGGGCCGCGACGAGATGAAAAGAAGAAGAAGATGGTGGAACCCACCGTCTTCTCAGCTTATCTGGGCGTCTTTTGTTTGCGTATCCGAGACGAATGTGTGTCGATAAGCTTCCTCTCATCGGCGACGCGGCACACTTTGGGGGAATTTATCACCTTCTGCCACCGCACACTGGACACCGTTTCGGTGGGCAACCACTTCGGCCAGAGCACATCAATTATTTACTGCAATACACGACACGAGGTGATGCCGTTTAGCATTCTGCTTGAGCCCGCAAGTGCGGGGGGGACCACCTCGGTGCTGGTGGAGGAGCCCATCATTGGTGATCCACTGGCGCTCATTCACGTCAGCGGCCTTGAGCGCGTAAAGGTGCTTCTGCGTGTGTTTCCGTTTCCTGCCGCACCCCTGACATCATCGCATTCGCAGGGAAGGATGGCGAAACGCTTGGAAAAGATTGTTCAGAATTACTTGTCGCAGTTGCCGGATTCTGTGTGTGTGCATCACTTGGGGACGACGATGCTTGGGTCACGCGCCGCGCTGGAGATCCACTACGAACAGATGGTTGACGACGACGACAGTGACGCGGGTTTGCTTGCGCTGGACGAAGAAGTCGGGCATATCAACCCCTTCGCTAGTTACTGGGGCACATCATCGTACTCCGCAGTGGGCATCAGCGCAGCAGGGAGTGCGGCGAAGTCAACGTTTTCTTCTTTTGCCCCTGCCGGGGCACCCACGTTGACTTCTTCGTGCTCAGTTGACCCGCTGCTGCTGCGCTCATCCTCCCGTGACTCCCGTGAAGAGATCGCGTCGATGCGTGTGGCGGTGGTGTTGTGCTTTGAGGGTTTCGGCTTTTTGTTTATTGCGTCCTCCATGGATTACTCGCTTAACGCCGTGCGGCAGGTGGTGCGCCAACTGGCCGCCAACGTGTCGGTCGGAACAGGTGTCCCCACTTAGACATGTGCAAGCCTATTTACTTCAAATCATTACCAATACCACCGTCTCTCTCCCTCTTTTTTTTTTTTTTTTCCTTTCTCGTGTTGGAGGCTTCTTGGGCCTTTTACACAGCTTGTTTTAGATTTTAAGCATGTTGTCATGTCCCTTTTAGCGCCCTTTTTTTGTGTTTGTACACAAAGAATTCGGAAGCAATATATATATACGAAAAAAAAGGGCCAACGAGGAAGATGTTTTACTGCCGCTGGAAGGATGAAAGTAACGGCAGCCGTGATGAAGCAATGAAAGGAGGTGGGGTGGGAAACACGGCAGGTGAACATTTTCTTGCTTGTTTTGTTGTTTGCAGTACTCACTCCCGCATTTCCCCTCCCCCTTACTTTTTCCTTTTTTTTTTTTCCTTTTTTATTCCTCTTTTTCATTATCTCTACGTATATTTATTTATTTTTTTATAGTCACCCTTTTTAAATTTGCCTCCGCAGGCTGAGTGGCAATCAGGCGAGCACAACAACACATCAGGTGACGTCATGGGACTTCTCTGCAACGCGAGTATCTTCGCCCTCATGGTGCTGCCCCTGTTTCTGCTCAGCAAAGGGCACCACGTCGAATTCAGGCGTCTCATTGCACTTGCGGCGATTATCGCGTCGTGTATGATCTCCGAGTCGACATTGTTGGGTTCCCTTGCCGGGGTGCCGCCGCTGCAGCACATTGTCACGGTTGTGGTGGTACCCGTTCTTGACACGCTCTTGATGGATTTTGTGTTGAACGATCCCAAGGCGCGGAAGGTGTTGCGCATCCACGACGCCGGCGATGATGCCGCGGCGGTGTTAACTGCACTCTGGACAGCGGTGGATCTCTTGTTATACCGCTGGTTCCGCTGGTATCACTTCATCAGTGGGCTTGGCTTTGATGCGGAGAACCTTGTGTCGGCGGTGGAGGCATTTGTTGATCTCAACGCGCGGCTTCTCTCGTCACGACGCATAAACGGCTGGAGTCATAACAGCGTTAAAAGTAACTCGAAACGTGGGGCGTGGATAGATGTTGCAATTGTGCGTGTCATAATGACAGCGGTTGGCGTGGCGAGTGGATCCACGCTGATTGGCAACGTTTTATTCACCGCGGCTTTGGTGCTGATGCAGCTGCTCCTTCCTCCACTTCCAGAAAACGGCAGCAGGGAGGAATAAAACATACGTAGAAATGAAAATACTTAACCGTGTGTCATTTCCACACACATTGGTTTTCTGAGAAGAATAAACGGCTAGAAAATGGAATATATATAATATTACGACATTTAATTTTCCCGGGTTTCCACTGCTCAACGCAACAGCCATTTCCGTAAACTCACGCACTCTCTCGGTTCATTTTTTTTTTTTTGTTTCTCCTCTCTCTCTCTGTGTGTGTGTGTGTTTCTGTTATTCTTCGTCGCGAATACAAAAAGACTTAGTGCTGCGTGCTTAGAGCTCAAATGGAGGCACTTGTAGCAAAGGCGGTAGAACGCCTTGGGAAGAAGAAGCTGTGGCTTGTTGTGCACACCCTGCGTCGCATGAATGCGGCGGACTGCACTGTTGCCGGTGCACGTGAGGCGCTTCGCGGCATCCGCCTGTACGTTGAAGACGATAAATTTGCGGAAGTCGCTGCGCAGTTTGTCGGAAAAGATGGTGCCACGTTCAACGTCGCCGCATTTGTGCGGGCGTTTTTGGCGACGTTGCCGCCACGTCGCCAGTACGCCGTCAGTCTTGTGGTGCGCAAACTTGACCCGGAGTCGAGCGGCTTTGTCAGCTTTGACACGCTGCGGGAGATGTACGATGTGATGCGGCACCCGCTGGTGCTGAAGCGGGCGGACCCGAGTGAACTCGTCGATGAATTCATCGCGGACTTTGAGGAGGCGCGCGAGGAGGACGGCATCACGACGGATGAACTCGCCGCGTATTACGTCGGCATCTCTCACACCACACTGCATGACGAGGACTTTGAGCTCCGCTGCATCCGGAGCTTTTCGCTTGACCGCCCACGAGCACGGCTCGATGCGGAGTCGCCTACGTCACATGCAGGGAAGCTGCGGAGCAGAACACTGTCCACCTACAATGCGGCAAAGCACCCGCTCTACGAGACGACGTCGATGGGGTATGGCAAAGATTGTGAAAAGGTAAAGTACGACGGCAAATTCTCACTCAAACACTGCTTCACAAAGCACGCACCGATGCAACGAGGAGGCGGTGCCACATCCATGAACATGTAATTAAAGGGTGAAGTTGATATATATATATATATGTCTCTGTGTTTCCAGGAACCGAGCTTTCAGCAACACGCAGACCCCCTTTCTTTGTGTTGCAACGTTTGTCCCGTGGCAACTTGATTTTCTGCCATTTTCCTAACAGCATCGTTTTTAAAAAGAAAACCATCTGCTTCTTTTCTTTATTTTCACCCTGCCTGTTTATTCTTTTCTACTTATTAAGTTATTTCCCCCCCACTTTTTTTTTTTTTTTTTGGGTTGTTGTTTTTGTCGTGCTTTTTCTTGACGCATAGATACACAGTGGCCTCTCACGCATTCTCATTTTAGTCCCCCCTAACCCTCTCCTAGTGTGTTGTGGCATTTGCCATGGCGGAGTGCTTTTGCGCCGAATTGATTCTTAAAAAAGGACCCGAAACGCTGCAGCGACGCATATCTCTACGGATACCGAAGGACGGCACGCCCGTCACGGTGGGACGTGCGCCGGAGAACGATATTGTTCTCGATGCAAATCTGGTTTTTGCGTCGCAAAGACACTGTCAGTTGTTTGTGCGTCCCGTGATGGTTACTACGAGTGATGAGGATGCGGTGAAGGAAGAGAGGAAGGAGGGAAAAGAAGCGATAAAATCACGGCGTCAGAAGAGGCTACGGGCCGGTCGTGATGCGCTGCAGTTAGAATTATGTCTTGTTGACATGGGCAGCAGCAATGGAACATTTGTCAACGGTGTCCGCGTGGAGGTGAATGCCGTCACGCCGCTGCGTCGCTGCGATATGCTCGTTCTTGGCGGGATGCGTGACATCGCGGTGGGTGCATCTTTGCCAGTAGACGTGGTGACTTTTGCACCGGAGATTGTCACCTGGTGTGTTGCCCTCAATGAGGGTGAAGTCAACTTGGACTACGTGGCAACCCCGCCGGTGGTACTTTGCGCGGACTTCGTCGAGGCGGAGGAAAAGCGGATGGCCCTGGAGCTTTTGCAGCGCATGACATCACCGCCCCCAGCGAGCCACGGATTCACGACAGCAGTGACACCGCCACCGACAGTTCTTAAGCGATGGAACGAGGCGCAGTCAGGGCAGGAGAAGGAGGAGGAACACAACAAAACACCGCAAACGCCTGCCGCTCGTGAGGTTGTTCTGAGGGACCATGCGGACAACAATAACAGTGAAAACAACGAAGCGGCGAATGCCCAGGATGAAACAGGTGCATCCACGCGGCGCTCCGGCACTGTTGCCGCAGAAATACTTGTGCACGGAGACACTATGGGGAATGCCACTCACCTCTTTGTAATACTCCGTGCGGTACGGGTTGGGATGCACAACTTTTTTCTGTCGCGCGCCAAGAACGCGGCGAGAAAGGGTGGACGCTTGCGTATTGGAGACACGCGAAAAAAAGGCAATCAACTGTCGCACCTCTACACACTCACACTCACAGAGACCCATTGGAAGTGGGTGATGAACAACGCCGACGGCAGCTATACTGGCAAAGGAGGCAAGGTCACGAACGTCAAGCAGCAGTCGATCATTGAATATCAGCTGCCGTGGTCATATGTAGAGCGAATAATGTACTGTGAGCCCCAATATGGATTGACGGTACAGCTGCTGCTGCCGGACGTCAAAAATCTGCTGCCGCCGCTCGCGAAGCTCTCAGTGGATTCCGCAGAAAGACCGATACATGTTACATGGATGGTGGACCCAGCAAAGGATAGAAATAAAGACAACATAGAGACTGTGGGGTCTGCCCCTGTCACATTTCAGCAATTTTTGGGGGAACTTAGACGCATCTGTGCAAGAAATAAAGCCCCGGAGCCGCAGCCATTGGAGGAGTCAGAGTTCCTAGACCGTTATGCCCCAGACCTATAGAGAGAGATAGAGCAAATCCCATACGCATACATCATGCCATGAAGAATACCAGCTTTTTTTTTATTATTGTTGTTTATTATTCTCAGCTTCTCGCGCGCTAAAAGCCACGCGGCGTGCGTGGGCCGGCCCGGTGCTTCTGATGTTGTCACCGGTTGCTGACGCCCCCGCCGTGTAGTGCCTGGGAGTTGCACACAGCGCCATAGATTGGCCCTCTTTTTTTTCTTTACACACCGCTGTTTTTACTTGTTGTTTGTGTGTGTCTCCGTGGGCCGTGCTGAGACGTGCTCTAATTGACGCGTTCACATACGGTGCACATGCGCACTGCGGATGCACGGCGATGCGCGCGTGTCCGTGTCGCGACCTGCTCTCGCCGCCCCCATTCTGTTGTTTCTGTGTTCTTTGTGTTGTGTGTCTTGCGGCACAAACAAGGAAGCCTGCGTTGAAACATCAACAAGCGAAAAAAAGAAAACAACAAGAACAACAAGCAACAAGAATAAAAGGAGATATGTCGAGGTCGAAAGAGACGGCGCGGAGCAAGCGTACCATCACTTCCAAGAAGAGCAAGAAGGCCCCCAAGGCCCCTGGTGCGGCCACCGGCGTGAAGCACGCACAGCGCCGCTGGCGCCCGGGCACCGTGGCGCTCCGCGAGATCCGCCAGTTCCAGCGCTCCACGGACCTTCTTCTGCAGAAGGCGCCCTTCCAGCGCCTGGTGCGTGAGGTGTCGGGTGCGCAGAAGGAGGGCCTGCGCTTCCAGAGCAGCGCGATTCTTGCGGCGCAGGAGGCGACGGAGTCTTACGTTGTGTCGCTTCTCGCCGATACCAACCGCGCGTGCATCCACAGCGGCCGCGT
Organism: Trypanosoma cruzi; assembly: GCF_000209065.1. Taxonomy (NCBI): domain Eukaryota; phylum Euglenozoa; class Kinetoplastea; order Trypanosomatida; family Trypanosomatidae; genus Trypanosoma; species Trypanosoma cruzi. The sequence continues at coordinate 1,390 of NW_001849198.1, read as the reverse complement.
GACGATCCAGCCAAAGGACATCCACCTCGCCCTCTGCCTCCGTGGCGAGCGCGCGTAGCCATGTGGGCTGTCCCTCCGGGACGGAAGCGCCGTCGAGTGCGTGTGAAAGCGTTAGAGTGTGCGGGTGTGTCTTCTCACGCCCGCCTTTTGGTTTTCTCCGCCACTCACTTTTCCCCCTCTTCATTGGTTTTTTCTGTTTTACACCGCCTCTCTTTTCTTTTTTTTTTTTTTTTTGTTTATTATTTTCAGCTTCTCGCGCGCTAAAAGCCACGCGGCGTGCGTGGGCCGGCCCGGTGCTTCTGATGTTGTCACCGGTTGCTGACGCCCCCGCCGTGTAGTGCCTGGGAGTTGCACACAGCGCCATAGATTGGCCCTTTTTTTTTTCTTTACACACCGCTGTTTTTACTTGTTGTTTGTGTGTGTCTCCGTGGGCCGTGCTGAGACGTGCTCTAATTGACGCGTTCACATACGGTGCACATGCGCACTGCGGATGCACGGCGATGCGCGCGTGTCCGTGTCGCGACCTGCTCTCGCCGCCCCCATTCTGTTGTTTCTGTGTTCTTTGTGTTGTGTGTCTTGCGGCACAAACAAGGAAGCCTGCGTTGAAACATCAACAAGCGAAAAAAAGAAAACAACAAGAACAACAAGCAACAAGAATAAAAGGAGATATGTCGAGGTCGAAAGAGACGGCGCGGAGCAAGCGTACCATCACTTCCAAGAAGAGCAAGAAGGCCCCCAAGGCCCCTGGTGCGGCCACCGGCGTGAAGCACGCACAGCGCCGCTGGCGCCCGGGCACCGTGGCGCTCCGCGAGATCCGCCAGTTCCAGCGCTCCACGGACCTTCTTCTGCAGAAGGCGCCCTTCCAGCGCCTGGTGCGTGAGGTGTCGGGTGCGCAGAAGGAGGGCCTGCGCTTCCAGAGCAGCGCGATTCTTGCGGCGCAGGAGGCGACGGAGTCTTACGTTGTGTCGCTTCTCGCCGATACCAACCGCGCGTGCATCCACAGCGGCCGCGTGACGATCCAGCCAAAGGACATCCACCTCGCCCTCTGCCTCCGTGGCGAGCGCGCGTAGCCATGTGGGCTGTCCCTCCGGGACGGAAGCGCCGTCGAGTGCGTGTGAAAGCGTTAGAGTGTGCGGGTGTGTCTTCTCACGCCCGCCTTTTGGTTTTCTCCGCCACTCACTTTTCCCCCTCTTCATTGGTTTTTTCTGTTTTACACCGCCTCTCTTTTCTTTTTTTTTTTTTTTTGTTTATTATTTTCAGCTTCTCGCGCGCTAAAAGCCACGCGGCGTGCGTGGGCCGGCCCGGTGCTTCTGATGTTGTCACCGGTTGCTGACGCCCCCGCCGTGTAGTGCCTGGGAGTTGCACACAGCGCCTAGATTGGCCCTTTTTT
>NW_001849197.1:29415-35439 GCF_000209065.1 Trypanosoma cruzi | reverse complement strand
GGAAGCTTTCCAGCAGTTGTGCCTCACTGTCCGCATAAACTGCAAGACGGCCTCAACACAACAAACGCACACGCCGCAAGCAATCAACCAGAATGGACGGGGAAGAGAACAGACACACCGCCACCGCCTCCAGTTCAGTCCCACGGCCAACGGGATACAGCCACAGCCCCGCAGCCAACACACAACGCACGAAGCAAGCAATCACACAAAGTGCCACAAGCAAAAGTGGTTCCTCATCCACCCATGACGCGGCGCCCCACTCCACGCGGTCACACGGAGCGCACTGATTCCTCAATAGAACTTATTCGTCGTACATCCCCTAAAGATGCCTCTGTTATTGATGGGCCTTAGAACACAATAGAAGAAAATGGGCAATGCAGTAGTACTGCGACAGCGCCAAACACAATGATTCCCTCATATCGGGGCAATTCTCCAATTATGCCTCGTATACAAACACAATCAACATACTATATAAAAACCACTCAATGTTTTTCACCAGAAACCAAACAACCCCACTACCTCCCTAATTTTCTTCTGCTACTGTTATGTTCGATAGCGTTGGTCATTTTTGGGCATTCGTCTTCGGTGCTGCCGCATGGGGCTGGTGCACCCGCACCGTATGCACACAAAAAAGTATCCAAAAATATATAACTCCCACAATATTTCTTTACCAGAAATCAAAAACTGCCCCTTTCCCAATTCTTTCTCCTATTTCGGTGGTTATTCCCCACTTCGGAGAGCTTCTTCTCTTCAAAAGTCTCCGGATGGTATTGACACTTGGTACTGGCGCACCTCTTCCTCCCAGAACGCCGCAATCTCTCGGTTTTCAGCACGGCTCACATTATCGGAATCGACAACATCACATCTCTGCCAGTCATTCATCGGCGTGCTGTCTGCGTGCTGCACATTAATAATATCCCACGACATGTCTCGGGATAATTTCTTCCAACCATTAAAATATGCCGCCAGGCACTCAGTGAACTGCCTCACAGTGCTGGTTGTGGTGTGATGCTCACCCGCCGTAGTCATCCGCAGCCCAACCAGCGTCTTCGGATTTGAGTCCACAAAGAAAAAGCCGTCCACCAGTGGAAAGTTTTGGACCTTCGGTTCATACAGCACCCAGTGGTCCATAGCAACCGGATTGGAAAGACGTTCCGGTGGCGGTAGAACCTCTTTTCTGGCGAAGCTCGTGTCTGAGTGCTCTTTCAGCGCACAGCTGTGTGGCTCACGTCGTCCTGGTGGCCTCAGTTCCCTGATTTTAAGTCTCATCGCACGCAGGAAATCCTCATTCAAAAATGCGGATACGGCATACTTTTCAATAATATATGGTGGGACATAATCCCAGAACCTCAAAACAAAAAAAATAAAATCGGACTGCTTCATTTCATTCTCCAACCTGGACAAAGTTTCACGTTCGAGGTGGGGAGATACCAGCAAATTCAGAGGCGATTCAATGTTGTTTCCTCGTCGTACTCGGACAACCTTCACAAGCTTTCGAGACAAGTCATTGTCATTACACGAATAACAGCAGCCAATACCCAAATTACGCTCTAATTCCGAAGCGGTCGACCCATCCACGGCCTGCTGACACGCTTTAATGCGGTCATCATATGCCTGTTTATCAAAGATGGAGCGGAGAATTGGTCCCACGTTATTCATGCGACCTCTCACCTCCTTCCAGTATTCCGCTTGCTCCTGCAGGGGTCGATTGCGCTTCATCCAAATGCACATTGCCCTCACATCGTTTTCTTCGGGACAATTCGTTACGATTGCAGTAGCGTCCATTTTTTTTGTCCACCGTTCATATTCGTTTTTGTCTGGTGGTGTCACCACAATCATGCCCCATCCCTTGCAAGGCAAACCAGCAGACGGTTGACGACATGCCAATGTCGCATCGTAGATACAATACCCTTTAACCCCACGGAAAAAAAAATGTTTACAACATCCTCAATCCTGGGGTTATCCCTGTATGTTGATACCGTTTTGGTGGTCTTGTCAAACAGGAATGATTGACTCCCAATAACGTACGCAACCATTGGGAGCTGCTCCGCATCGTAGTGCAGCAGCTGGTAGAGGAGGTACGAGCCGGCATTCACCGACTTCCCGATCCCGGGCGTCCCAATCAACAGACGCTGCTTGGGCGTAAAGTAGGTCCCACGGTGAGGACTGAACCATTTGGTTAGATCATTCCTGACGATCCGCCACACTCGCTCCACCTCACAGTTCACGTAGCAGTCACGAGTGGATTCATCCTCCTTCCACGAGTACGGCCATCCCCTGTCCGGGGTGAGCACCATCAGCCTGGGACGTGCTGCACCGGATTGCTCTGCACCGTCATCCTTTTCGAGGGTGTCGTCAACTTTCTTGTACGTCCATGACTGCGGTGGCTCCCCCTCCCTCACATACATTCCCGCCCCTTTGCCGTCAGAAACCTCCACGACATGATGCCACCTCGCATTGTACACAGACTCGTAGTATCCCTCCAGTTTCTCCGGTGCAATCATCGTCGTTGGGTTCCTCACTTCCTCGAGGGCTGCATCCAAAGTCTGTTTAGTGAAGTTATGAACAATTGTTTTTACCTCCGGAGCAGCTTCTGACCACCCAAGTAGATTGCCGACACCTTTATCGTCAAGCTTACTTTGATCGTTTTCGAAGATTATTTCACCCTTTACAGCCCTCTCCATCCTCAAATAAGCATCTGTTGTCTGTATTTCGCGCAGTACTCCCTCATCGTGGATATACCTCGCGGGGTCCTTGAAAAACTCCTTCAGCAAAACCCCCCGATTGGTGTCCACAACGCCCCTGCCGTCCAATTCCATCGTAAGAAAATCGTTCAGCTTCTTTTCCTTGACGCGGACTCCTCCTTTAAACAGTACTTCTTCGATCGTAGTGGAAATGGTAAATTTCATTTCTTGCGCTCGTCTTTGCCTTTCCTCCTCCTCACGCCTTAATCTTTCTTCTGCCTCCCGCTTTTCTTCCGCCTTACGTTCTTCTTCCGCCTCACGTTTTTCTTCTATCTGTACCTGAGTGAGAACTGCGTTTAGTTTTCCCTTTGCAAGAGGAGTGACCGTATTCTTGCTTTTAAAGCCCCTCCATTGTCTGAGAGAGAACACACCTTCGTGATGAAGCTTATGAATAGCCTCCAATAGTATTTTCCTTTCCTCCAGCTCTCTTTCCAGCTCTATTTTCAGCTCTTGGTACGCAGTTAAGTTAAGAATTCTTCTAAGAAACTGCTGGTCTTGTACGTAAGCATCCGGCTCCTGAACAAACGCCTCCATCGTCACATTGTAGTCTTCACCAACAGCCGCCGTGCCGCCCAATTTGCTCCGAAGGAATTCATTCAGCTTCATGTCGGTCCTGTTAGTGCTTCCTTCCAGCAGAATGTCCTCTACGCTGCTGCTCATGGTCCACTGCGGTCGATGCATTCCCTCCAATCTTCTGCGACTCACAGAGGAGTAATCTGTGTCACTCTCAAATTCCGACCTCGCTCTCCTCCGACCTCCCTGCGAGACATTGGACGATTGACTCTCCAAATTGCCGTAAATTCCTTCCTCGGGCCTTCCAGACATCGTTTCTCCTTGCTTTCTTAGTTGGATTGAGTTAGATCTAAACAATAGCCACCCAACGTGGAGAATGATAAAAAGAAAGACAATAGGCACAGTCATAAATCGAAGCCACAACAAGGGACTCACCCACACAGTGTGACGGCACAGTATTCGATGCACACCACATGCACGAGGACCACCGCAACGACGGCGAGTGGATGTCACCCACCCAGCACAGTGTTGGAGAGAGCCAACAACAACAACGTGGTGCGCACGGAGGGTTCGCCCACGCATTCCGCTCGCCACGGTCCCGCACCCGTGTGGCACCGCCGTCATCCCTCACACACTCTGCGAGAGGACAGGGACACATCGCCACTGACACAAACACACAAAAGTGGGAGGAGAATTCGGTGCAGCAGCGGCCACACGCAGGGACCACAAATCATACACACCACAACAGCGATGCATCACGGTAATCCCCCACACAACAGAAAAGAGTACAATTTGCATGCTTTATGGAAAATATTTGTGGTGTGCATGGCAAAAGAGTGCCGTGACGCTGCCTTTCATACTGCACTCGCCATTCACGTATCAATTGGAAGCACGCAGCCACCACTCCTCCGTTCCGCTCCCCGTGCTGCTCGTGCCGCTCCACTGGAGGAAGTTGTCACCGCACATCCCCCTCACCGTGCATTGTGGAATAAAAATCAACCACACGGCATGGGTACGGTGCCACCCCGCCAATAAATCCCAGGAAATACCCCGCTGCCTCGTGTGGCACGGACGGCAGTCTCATTAGGCCTGCGAAAGGCTTTTTTTCCAAACAAGAACGCGACTCCACCACACGCCCGTAAAAACGTTTGTTCCGTCGCACGCAAAGGGTGGAGCGGGAGAACAGCAGGAAAGACAACACCGGCAGCCATGAGCAGCCCGCACACGCCAACACACCGCTGCCCCGCATATCACCAAAAATAAAAATAACAAAGAAACATGTCACATCCCAACTGCAAATCGCAAGTGCGGTTGCAGCAGACACTCCCACTTCCTGGGCGTGTGCGGCCCCTCGCTGCTCGGCGCTCTAAGTGAAATCAACAAGAGCACCAATTCGGGAACATTCGACCACCGCCACAGCAGTCACGCTCCCCATTTCTCACAAAGGCGAAGGCTTGCAGTGGCGCAGTGGACGGCGGCATGCACAGTCGCAGGGTAATGGACTGCCGCGGGAATCACGCAACGGCGATGCGCCCCTCCTTTGGGCCTCCCAAAAAAAAACACGTGTCGCGCAGTCCCCGTGAGTAACACACATTGAACCGTATTCAGCTCCACTGCCGTGGCCATCCGCACACACAGCATGAGTGCGACAACGCAGGCCAGGAAGCACGGAATAACAGCACGCATCCCTCCAATAAAGGCTTTGCGGCGTCCGTGCTGCCTTCAACAATAATTCCACCCCAAATCACCCCTCTACATATCCGCAGCAAAAAGGCCCACACGGTGTACACTACATTAGGAGTTCCTAAACGGCAAAAATCGGACCATCAGAGTGCTGCCCTCTTCTCAATGTTGGGTAGAGGCTCTCTGATCATTGTCGCCGCCAGCCTGCGGTATCATGGAGGAGCATTGCGTTCTCGGCATATCTCTCCATTTACTTCACCTTCCCGAGGCCAAAAATGAAGTGACTTCCCACAAGTGATTTTGGACGGTCTGAAGAACGTGACGTGTCAGACTCACTGAAACTGTGTGCATGTGTGTTATTACGGACGAGCTATACGATGCTCTCGCACATCCATGTATTCCGATCCTGCGCAACACCCTATTCGGCGGTGCTGAAAACGTTGGACACCAAACACGCACAAATCGCGCAATGAATGCCTCTGGAGAACAAACCCCCCATTAACGTCGCCGCAGGCACAGTGACAACAAAGTAACAAAGAAATCCAACGTCTGCGCGTCCTCCCGCAAGAAAGTGAAGACACACACGCTTGTCCCCTTAGCTTCACTCCAACTCCTCAATAGTTGATAGGTCTATGGCACGAGGAATCACGCCACTCCTCCCTCGCTCCCTGTCACGAAGCATGGCATTGTGCATATCCAGTGCATCTGCATCACCCACATGCGTCCCTTTGGGGGCATTTGCCTCGGTAGTCACCAAGCACGCGCCGCTAGAAGGTGTACTCCCAGTCTATGCTGCATCTCCTGAGCGACCTTGCTGCCTTGCCGCACAAACAAGTCCGCAATTTACGCATTCTGACTGCAGACACGTGCCAGTGGGGATTCCCGCCCTTTCCCTCAGCATTGCAAAGGGCGTACGCCATACAAATGCCGGTCATACGGTAGACACACAAAGGCGCCGATACCCGTGACAGTGCGTGAGATACTCGCCGCAGAATGAGGTGCCGCAGGTCTCCGCTCACTGATCCAGATTGACCACGCTGAAGCCCACGATTCCCGTGGGTTTGGCATCCCGATGGTCGCCGTG
>NW_001849197.1:4423-29315 GCF_000209065.1 Trypanosoma cruzi | reverse complement strand
TTTAAAAAACGGTTTATAGGCTCTCTGTAGTGCCCTGCGTGCGCCTGCATGTACGATGGGAACACACACGGTGCGAGTCGGGCGAGATCATCGTTCCAGCTCGCATCTCCGCCAGGTGAGTCGTTGACGGCTCCATCCCGCTTCACGACAAGTCGAATAACAGTGCACACGTAAGTGGCTGTGCGTTGCATTCACATGTGGTTCCCTTTTTGGGTCCAACGTCGTCAGGTGGTGGAAAGAGACGAGTCGTATTATCATTCTTCCATTTGCTGCTGCTGCCGCCTCATTTCCCGTAAAGAGCCACTGATCCCTCTCTCTTTGACGATAAAGGGTCCTCACGCATGGGATGCATCCTGCCTCGTGTGGCATGAGGAACAGCAGAGAATCCCCAACGTTGCCAATGCGGGATTGACCGTCCAGTGCGGTGAATACAACACGCTGGATCTGTCGGAGGATCGTCGTGCACACTTCAGTCCGCCCGTGGCGGATACAATCCTCGGACAGCCACGCCTGTGCAGAACAGAACACCCTCTTGGAGAACGCCGAGCAGCTCCACCGAAGTGTTGGAAAAACTCACAAAAAGAGCTCCGGTCAACCTGCGGCAAATTACCGTGCAACTTTAATACCCTGAAATCGAGAAGAGCGTTTCTACCTGAGAGTGTTCGCCCCATCATTATCATCATCACTGCTCAAATCATCTCAACAGGCAACAATGGCATCGCTCTCGTATTGCCCATGCCCGTTGGCCTCCTCCACCCGCCGCCTCACGTCCGTATGAATGAAGTCTCGTCATGCACAGCGATGCGCCCTCTCGTTTCAGATAAATACCAATATTTTATAGTCACCAAGGTAGCAGTTCAGTTCTCCTTCCATAGGCACACCTCATAGAGGACGTCCTTCTGTTCCCTTTGCCGAATCAACGCACCGCACCCAGTGGATAAGCCGTGGTAGTTTCACCAAAAAACAAGTGTTCGATTCCCACAGTAGCGAATACTCTGTGTGATATGGAACGCACAGTTTGTTGTGCTATTGCACCGCCTCGACGGCCGCCTCGCAATGGTGCAAAGGTGTCATTGCCCCTGCCTGGGTGAGGCCTAAGCCCCACATTACAAGCACACAGAAAAGCACACGGCGCATTTAAAAATGTATTAATATTTTTTCACGGCACATCTATGGGAAGAAGCACCACCCCCGTATACATGTTGGCAAAGCAATGGCCCCACAACGGCGGTGCTAAAAACACGCATCCAGAAACAGAGGAAAAAGAAGAAGGGTGTGGAACACCCACAAGAAATGATGGATAGCCCACTTAAAACCGGCAGCAAAGAAAAGAAGCAGCAGTAGTAGTGGTGATGACCATCATTTCCTTTTTTCTTCCCTTTACTCGCTAATAACCCAAACACGTGGGGTTCAAAAGTCCTTTTCACACAAAATTGTGCGGCAGTTAGCCTCTCTCCAACCAGCCGCCTCAATACATCCAAAAGTGCACACAAGGAAACCACAAATAGCCATGGGAAAAAAAGAGAGAAAAACACTAAAAGATCCCACGGCATTAGTACGGAGGAGGAACGACACGCTTTTCGCACAATTAGTCGTAAAGTCGGCCAGAGCAAAAGAGATCCAGGCCCGAGCAAACTCGGACACCACAGGCGGTTATTGTGCTCCTTTGAGACTTTTCAGCCAGCTCCTGTTACACCCGAAGGAAGAGGGCTGGCGGAATGTGATCTCGCCGCAAAGAGTTGCTGCATCGGGGGCCAACAAAACAAATCCTCCATATTGCGAATGTCAATTGGGCCGCCCCACCGCATTTCCACGTCATTATCGCTTGGCTGCGCACGTGCGTCTCTTGACGTACCCCGTCGTTCCTCAAGAAGCCTTTCCACAGGAGTCCTCAAATGCAGTAGACGCTTGAGAGCAACAAGCCAGGCCTCGCAGTCGCTGTCAGTCTCACAAACTACCTCCAGTGATTTCCCACCGCGAAGTAAAAGTGCGAATGCGCGGTGGTTGTTTGTTCCAAGGCTGGACGGAGTGATGTTTTGCGTGGCATCATGGCGGTGCGTTCCATTTTCAAAAACTGCCTCCTGGCGTGTTTTTGCCAGCTGTGCCTCGCCGCTGTAGTTCACAAATGAGGTTGTGGACAGGCCGATGAGAACTTTTTCGATGTCACGTATCCAAATGGTGACTGGAGGCCGTTTGCGATTTAACGGGAATCCCTGATGGTCCAGATCACAGGAATGAATACGTTTGCAGTCCTCCGAGAGAAAACATATAGGCGTCTGCGAGCATTGCCCTTGCTTGTTGTCTTTGCCACGCGGACCCCGTTGCGTAATTAATTCAGCACCTGATCCACAACAGAACTGAGGTGGCGTTCCGTTGCCTCGGCGTCATGCAGTTTTCCATTTTCCTTTCCCACGTAGTCATCAAGCATACGCTGTCGATACACCTCGAGTCCTCGTCCCAGCCTCTCCTTGCGGGCCTGTTCCTCTTCAGCGCTGGCCAAGTATGTCTGTTCTCCTTGCGTGAAGACCTCGTCAAAATGGCGTCGAATGATGTCCGTCTCCTCCGGGTTCACAGGAATGTCTTCAAGGGAAATGAGCTTCGGCAAATACTCCTCGATCATTTTGATGTCGGCAGCAAGAGCCCTCTCGGCGGCGTCCTCCTTGGCTGTCGCCTACTCGCACTTCTTCTTCCGCTCCTCGGCCAACAGACGCACCGGTTCCAGGACCCTTGGATTCGTTTCCTTAATCTGATGGATCCACTGCCTCCGCTGGCGACACCGCTCCTCCCGGACGGTCCTTCGCACCTCCTCAATAGAATGCCGCTCCCGCATGATGGCCTCTCGCCCCGTCGCCCCGTCAAGTAGAACCATCTCGAGCTGCTGCTCCCTCGTCTCAATGGCGCTCTGCCGTAGGCTGAGTTCTTGCTCCGGCTGCTGCATCTCCTGCCGCAACCTCTCCGAGGCACTCTCCTCGTCCTGTTTCCTCGTTCGGATCTTCTCCAACGTCTGCTCGTACTCCCAAATGCGGCTTTCGCGGTCAGCCTGCAGAGCACTGCTCTCCCGCTTTTCGCCTCCAGAGTCCTCTAAATTTCATCCAACGTGGCCCCACCTCCCTGCTCAAGCTATTCGGCCATCTTCTCCGCCTCATGCATGGCGCGCTCGCAAAACACACTCAGCTGCCATTCCCGCGCCTCCTCACGGTTGCTCTCAATGGCGTTGACGCGCTTCATCCCTTCCTCATCCATGTCTGAAATGGGCCTGTTGGATTCATAGCCACAATGCCTGTAGTCGTACACGGTCCGGGCAATCATGAGTTCATCCCGCAACTCCATGATGTCCTGCTCAAGACGCCACTTGTCAACGGCAAGATCCCTTGTGGCGGATCCAATTCCGGTTGAGACAACATTGCCAACACGACAAGTCTTGGAGAGACAATGGAACGATTCCTCCGCCCACACGGCATCCGAAAAGGCGTGAGCCAATAAAACCGTCTCGGTAGAACCAGTGAGGGTATTGTTGGGGTTTCCTTTTTCCGTGTTGTACGCCCGGCGCAACAACTGACTGAGTTCTGACATGCCGAAGGGAATGCGCAGACGACGACGGCGAATGCCGGAGACAATTCCTGCTGCCGACACCAGTGCTCGTTGGGCCCCTTCGTAGTGTAGCTGCGCGGCGGCATCAATGCCACACAAAGCGGGCCGTTCGGCATCTCCCAAGGCGACAAATGTCAGGGAGTTTGCATCCATATAATGTGTAAACTCCGCCTCACCATCATGGCGGTAAAGCTGAAGAACGACGGTGTCGGGCAAATAAGAAGGCATTGCCTCCAGCTCAGGCGTTGGCTGCTTTTCACACAGCATGGGGAAAAGCTATTTCTCATAGTTTTTGACGATAAATTCCATCGCCGCACGAACGTCGCCGGCCGATGAGACACGAATTCGCGCCACCATTCGCACACGAGGTCCCTCCTTCACGGAGCCCACAATAACTCCGAGCTCCTTGTCGGCGTCAAGAAGGTCTGCGCAGTGCTCTGTTGACCCAATGACATGGCATGAGAATGCAAAAATGCCCTTTTTGGCGCCCAGCCGAATAAATTCAGTGATGACTCAAGCAGCATATCCTTCTCCAGCTGCAGAGCCGTACATGAGTTGTCGCTTTGGTGACGAACGCACGCCGTAGCTGAAGGCCACCATGTTCTTGCGTTCCTGAGGAAAGTTGGGGGCGGCAGTGGCACACAATTTTCGGAAGAGTGTACTTGCGCCCGGACCGTCCAACGCCACATCGACGTCAAACAAGGCCTCAGCGACCGCAAATCCGGCATCCCTCAGGGGCTGGGAGCAATTCAACTGCACCGTGTTGCCGTCCACCCGTACTGTCGCGGGGAGCTGCGAGGACGGCGTCGTGGTCTGGTGGGAGCAGAAACGGCTTTCGCCTCCATTGGAAGAATATCACCTTGAATGCTGCGCTGTGCGTTTGTTGCATGCACAGAAAAAAGGTCAAAGTCAGAAAGAAAAGAAGAGAGAGACCGAGAGGGAAACAACACTGAATAATCTTCTGGGCCACTGGCCGAGGTCTGAAATCATCCAAAAAGGACAGGAAAAAAAGCGGTAAATGGAGAGGCAATGAGTTCGCCGTAATGCTTTCCCCAAAATATATATACATTCTGTCAATCACTGCCGTGGACTGCTGCGCACAGTTAGAATTAGAAACACTTATCCCCTGCGAAGTGGCAGGCCTTTGGGCTCCTCCACCCGCAAAAAACCGCCGCAAGGTGGGGATCACAAAGTGGGTGGGTGGGAAGGCAAAAATAAAAAATAATAATAATTTCGTCTTACAGCTGTCGGCTCCCTGACTCCCTCAATCGCGGTCTCCCAAAAGACCGTGCGAAAGAAGAGGAAAAGGTTGTGAAAAGATATCTTCGTTTGCGCGAGATATGAATTTATTTGGGCAGCCAGCCGTCCTCTCAAGCATTCTTTTCACAAAATCCCATGAAAATAATGAAAAATTATGCGGCCCCTATAGTGCGCAACAGCCTCCAGTGACGATGCGCCTCTGGTGGAAAAAAATAAAATAAAATGAGAAAAGGGTGTGGTGAGTGTGGCACTGCTGATCACAATGGTTCTCTGAAAAGAAAGGCATTCACTGTCCAGACCTCGTAGGCACACACACATATAAAAATCGTTAAAATACTTCCTAATATATTTCACCAGAAAGAAATGCACTTTGTTACTACTTATTTTTTTCAATTTTCTTGCCTATCCCATTTCTAGAAGATTAATGTATTCACTTTTCTCGGATTTTGTTTACAAAATCAGTTGTCAACACAAACTGGTATTGGTGTACCTTTCCGTTCCAGAACGCCACAATTTCTTTTTCAGCGTCGCTCAAATTATTGGTATTGACGGGACCACATCTCTGCCAGTTCGTTATCATTGTGCTGTTTTCGTGCTGCACATAAATCATCTCCCACGATATGTCTCGGGATAATTCGTCCCAACCATTAAAATATTCCGCCAGGCGTTCATTGAACAGCCTCACAGTGCTGGGTATGGTGTGATGCTCACCCGCCGTCGTCATCTGCAGCCCAACCAGCGTCTTCCGCGGCGAATCAACAAAGAAAAAGCCGTCCACCAGCGGAAAGTTTTGGACCGCCGGTATTTACAGCACCCGATAATTCATATTTTGTTTCGCATCAATTTCTTCAACTCCAGGTATTTCACATATTTCGGTGGGGTGCCCTCCAGGATGTGATTTCAGCACCGCGTACTGTCCTACACGGCGTGCTGGTGACCTCAGCTCCTTAACGTCCTCTACTAATGCACCGAAAAACTCCCCAAAACATGAATGCGCGCAAGCCAAACCTTCCCATACACTCGGACAAAGGAGTATTCCTCTTCCCCAATAATAGCAACAGAAATATATATATATCCCTCTCACTCATCACGTTTCCAGAAATGGTGCGGTATTCGACGCTCGAGGCAAACAGATATCGGTGCGTTGAGAAATACCTCAGCACCGACTTCTCCTCTTGCTCGGACAATCCTCACGAGTTTTTGGGACGGATCCTTAGAATACCATAGCCTCCCTCCCGGAAGTATAAAGCGATCGTCAGCATACCGAGAATTGATCGCTTCCAAGGCATCCTCAACGGCACCAAATCGTGCTTTAAAATCATTCGCATGAAATATATGCTGCGGAAGCGGCCCCACTTTTTCCATGTGTTTTTCAACCATCTTCCAATATTTCGTTTGCTCATCTGGATCCAGACCTTGTTTCATCCACGCACACATCGCCTTCACATCCATCTCTTCGGGGCAATTCATGATGATTCGCGTGGCTTTTACTTCCGTCTCCCATCCATCATAGTTGCTTACCTCTGGGGATGACACCACAATCATGCCCCATTCACGCAAAGAAGCAAAATAACTCGCTGGCGGTGTTCCTTTCTTTGCCACATCGTAGATAATATACCCCTTCATCCCGCGCCGAGACAGTTCCTTCACAGCTTTTATCATCATGGACTTATCCGTGTAGCTTGTCACCGTCTGGATGGTCTTGTCAAACACGTACGTCGTATTTCCAAAACGATGGACAACCATTTGGAGTTTCTCCGCATCGCAGTGCAGCAGCTGGTAGAGGAGGTACGAGCCGGCATTCATCGACTTCCCGATCCCGGGCGTCCCAACCAACAGACGCCGCTTGGGCGTAAACTCGGTCCCACCGTGAATGCTGAGCCACGCGGTTAGATCGCCCTTGACGATCCGCCACACTCGATCCACCTCACAGTTCACATGGCAGTCACGATTGAATACACACACACACCACGAGTACGGCCATCCCTTGTCCGAGGTGAGCACCATCAGCCTGGGACGCGGTGCACCGGACTGCTCCACACCGTCATCCTTTTCGAGGAATTCGCCAACTGCCTTGTACGTCCATGACTGCGGTGGTTCACCCTCCTCCCTCACATCCATTCCTATCCCTCGCCGCCAGGAACCTCCACGACACGATGCCACCCCGCATTGTACACAGACTCGTAGCATCCCTCCAGGTATATCGGTGCGCTCGAATTCTTTGGGTTCCTCACTTCCTCGGTGGCCGCATCCAAAGTATCTTTAGTGATGCAATGAACATTTGCTTTTACCTCCGCAGCAGCCACCAACCAATTCAGTAGATTGTCCACACCTTTCTCGTAAAGCTTGTCTGCAGCTTCTTATCCATTTCATCCCTTACAGCCCTCTCCATCATCTTGTAACGATCGGATGCCTGTATTTCGTTCAATACTCCCGCATCGCAAATATATTTCTTGGGGTCCTTAAAAAACTCCTCAAGTAAGACATCCCGATTTGTGTTCACAACGCCCCTGCCGTCCAATTCCGTCGTAAGAAAGTCATTCAGCTTCATTTCATCCACGCGAACCCTTCCTTTAAGCACCGCATAATTAATCCTAGTGGAAATGTCAATCCCCAGTTCTTGTCGTTCTCGCCTTTCCCTTTCTTCTGCTTCCCGCCTCTCTTCTCTCAGCACATAAGAGTAGGCTTTGTTTATTTGTGTCCTTGCAAGAGGAGTGACCGTATCCTTTCTTTCAAATTTACTCCAATGTCTGAGAGTGACAATATATTCCTTTTTAAGCTTATGTGAAGCCTCCAATAGCATTTAAGACTCTTTACGCTCCTTTTTCAGCTCTTCGAATGACAGCGATGCCTTTATTGTGCTCAATAACACTTCTTCTTGGATGAACTCACTGGGGCTACCCAAAACATCCTTCATATAGACGTTCTCATTGAATTCCTCAACGCCCCTGCCGCCAAAATAATTCCGAAGGAAATCATTCAGCCTCATGTTGGTGATGCGTTCCTTTCCTCCAGCAGCACTTTATCCAGCCGACTGTCAAGAGTCCACTGCGGTTGCCGTGGTTCCTCAACTCCTCTACAAGTCGTAGCGGGTTAATCCGTCTCGTCATGGGACGACAGCCTTGCTCTCGTCTGACGATCTCCCTGCGGCACAGCAGACGCTTGACTCTCGTTATTATCGTCACCCTGCACTCTCTTGCGCTTTCCAGGCATTGTTTCTCCTTGTCTTCGTAGTTGGATTGAGTTAAACCTGAACACTAACCAAAAATCAAGAAAAGGGAATAGAATAAAGAGAGAAAAAGAGAATACCCACAGGCATGACTGACAGCCACAGCAAGAGAGCCATCCACACAGTGTGACAGCACAAGGTGAGTTCGGTTACGCAGCAGGAAGAAAAACACGTACATTTCAGCAAAAAAAAGAAGCAACCCAAAAAAGACAGTGAACCGGCAACCGAACCGAAGCTCCTCCCACGCAGTCATCGTGGAACGAAAGAAAGTCACAAGCTCAGTCGCACAAAACAGAAACAAATCAAAAAAAAAATGAAGAGCAACGCTGTCGGTGCTGTGAGCGATGGATGGCTGTGGTGCGCAGCACATCCGTGCCCTCGCTATCGCCCAACCAGCACTGCAAACCTGTCAATTCTACTTGTTGCACGTCACAGGAGGGCGTAACCAATTTTGCAGCTCACACTGGATGCACGGTCAAACAGGCTCAGGGCGTCTGAGCGGGTGTCACCGGCCACAGGCTGCTACGGCGGTGCGGGTGGTCGGTACGACGACGCAACGGTGGTGCCTGAGGCGCACGACAATGACGTCATTTCGTGGGGCTTCTGCGTCTCTTCGTCGCCCTCCTCGCCATCGCGCAGCAGCGCCTCCAGCCCTCCACGCTGCGGCTCGCGCAGCTCCTGCCAGTGGCGGTCCTCCATGTACCACACAACGACGCTGTACACAGTGACCGCAGGCAGCTCAGTCGTCAGCAGCAGCACAAGAGCCGCGTACGCCCTCGCTCCGCCGTCGCTCGGCGCAAGGTGGTTTGCCGCGCTCACAAGGCACAGCGCCGCAAGCAGCGCAAAGCTCGCCGCGCGCATCACCGTCAGGAAGGCCGAGCGCATCATGTTCGTGAAGGCAACCACGCCCGCGCCCGCAAGCAGCACAGCCGCCATGCAGAAGTACTGGGCGTGGCAGCCTCCCACGGGCGGGTGCACAGCCGCAATCAGGCACACCACGCACAGCACCAACAGCTGGAACACGCACCAGTACACGTGGCTGCCCCTCATGTTCGTCAGCATGCCGCCGTACATCCGCTGCTGCGCCGCGGGATACCAATACCCGACGGGGTACAGCAGGCGCTCTTGCAACGGCTTCCTCGAAAACTGCCAGTACCTCGTGAAGCTCGCGCCCACGTGGCGAGCAATGAAGTAGCACACGCCAGCAGGAATGCCACACCTTACAGAACGCCAACGACACCAATCAAGCGCTGATCGCCGCTGTGTTGGGGTGCATGCATTACGGTGTGACGGTCGCATTCCCGCCGTGGAATACGGCGAGTGCGTAGACGGCGTTGCTCTACCTGAATGGAACGCCGATAAACATTGCCAGGGCCGGCGCAGGACCGGTGCCATGCAGCCGCAGAGCAGAATGCATCGCCCAACACCTTGGTGTAAAGAAGCCATTGAGCAGCATCCCGCGGACAGGCAGTGTGCCGTGTAGTGTGTCAACCTTCACAGGCTCACAATCTCTCCTCACTGCACCACAAAAGCGGCTCCTCTCGCGGCATCTGGATCCCGTGGTAAATCACATTGTCGAAGTGCCCTTTTCTGTCACCCGCAGCGCCGAGGAGCGCGCATACGGATGCAGCTTGTCTTTGGCCACTGCGGCATGTCGAGGAACGAAACACGTGATGCATAAGTCAATAAGGCGTCTGACCTCGCACAGATCACAGATGGATGGATTACCTGCATCGTCGCACTGGCCGAATGTACTATTCGTGCCCGACGGCACAGGCCAGAGGCTCATCGCCCCACCGTAGCAGGTGACTGGGAACCCACGCACACGGACGCCATCCTCACTCGTGGGGAAGAGGCCGCACTGACCCGCCTCCGCACCGGGGTTTCGCACAAATACGGATGGCTGCTACGGTCGCTGCGGCCTAGATGCCGCACAACAGGCACGCAAAGAACCTCGCACGGAAACGCCTTTTCCTCCCGCTGGACCCCACCCCACCACGATGCGACGCCCGGCAGGCGCTGTGCTTGCCGCCGTGGTGTCGTGACGCAAATGTCTAACGCCGATGGCGTTACGCGCTCCCACGCGCTGTGGAAAGCCAAGTTCCCCGGCGAGCTGGAACCGCCGGGAATTCCACCGGAACCGCCACCCGCCACTCGAGCGAGGGCGAGAGCGAGGGACGGCACACTGATCGCACCTCCGCCGCAGACTGCACGGCCCAGGCCGAAGGCACTCTCAAGCAGTTTCCGCACAGCGTCGTACGACCAACGAGCAGGGCTCAGACTTCATCTCCGGCACTTCCACAATCAAGGCCGCCCCCGACAATTAGGAAGCATCCCCAGGAATATGAATATCTGACTCCATCCGCCCCGCTCGAACGCACTTACTGTGAATTCGGGGTTCAAGCGATAGCAGGACCACCATCCCGCATACGAGCAAAAGAACGCTCCAGAACAGAGCTGCAGCCAGCACCAAAGAACACAGCACTCCTTCAATGCCCTCAATGTGACGGGCAGGCGGGCAATGCCGGGGGTTGACCACACACACCCGGCACAAACACCCGACAGCAAGAAATTCAGGACACTAAAAAATGGAGATTAAATAACCACGCGCTGCAAAGTACGAACCTCCGCATAAAGAACATCAAACCCACACAGGAACCCCGCCTCCGCGCAGGAGAATGCCACCGGGGAACAGCGCACCGTGTGCCCAAAGTGGCACACACATCCATTCATCAGCGCCACGCTGTCGCCGAGAAAGCGCACTTCGCACGGCGGGCGGCAGCCCGATGGAACTAAGACCGGTAGAAGTTCAACGTCCGACATGCGGTTTTCAGCGCTGCAGCAGTGACGGACGGACCCGCCACCGCACGGTCTGCCACCGGCATCGAGTGGACATCATTAAAATCAGGCCAGCGTGAACTGTGCGAGAGGGGACGAGTACGCATCTACTCCGCTGCCCGGCTCCGCAGGCGCCTGGAGAAAAACATGGAGTGGACACCGGGGAAGTGAGGAAATTGTGTTTCACCAAGAAGCTGGCGCAGATTCTTTTTTGACGTGGAACGGCTCTGCTGCCAGCAGCGCCTCCGCGCAACGAGAGGGCACAAGAGCTCTCGCAGATGCGGCATAAAGCCGATGCTGGTGGCATTTATTTCTTATTTTCTTTCCATTTTTTATGGATTGCCTGGTTTGTTGATTTGTTATTTCATTGATTCTCGGCAACGCCGGATTATCGAGCTATCGTGCCAGCCCGGGGCGGATGCGTAACGCGGTTGTGTTTCGCGCCTTCCCACTGCAGCGCCATCTCCGGGTGTCGGGGATTTCTTTCGCATCTTCACTCAGCAGGGCGGACGTGCTTGACAATGATGGCTGGCATAACAGCCAACAAATTTATTTTTAAAAAACACAAGCAGAAAAAAAAAAAAAATGGGTATAGCTTTGGATGACACCATGTGCAACGGTGTTTACGCATAGTATCCGCCTTATTTCTCTCCTTGCCTTCTCCCTCAAGAATCATGGCGCCACAGGTAGGTTCACCCGCATTTCAGCAGACACCTATTTTTCATTTTCTTTTTGCACAGCAGCAACAATAAATTCATTTCATCTCACTCCTCGGCGGATCTTCCTCAAGCAACCGTCTCGCTGCTGCCTGCCCCAGCACCTAAATGCTACGGTCAGAGCACCGGCGATGGACCGCTAAGTGGCTTCGCCCAGCAGACACAAGCATAACACGTTCTGCTTCCTCAGAAAGTAACGATTCCACCACATGTATAAAATTCCTTCATTTCCTACTCCCCGCCAGTCTCCAAAAAGAATAATTCTTCCTGTGGCTGGCTTTGCAATAATTGTATGCGTCACCAACTGTCTCTCTGCCAAAAGTGTATCCCAAATTCCATCCCCCCCCCCCCAATTTCAACTTTTTGTATCAGCACTGTCGTCACAAAAAGTGTGAATAAATTAATAAAAAGTTCGCTTAAGCCCACCCATTGTAGGCAAAATGTCAAAAAATATCTATATATTTTCTCTCCTCTCTTCTTCTCCAGAGGCTTCAAAACAATCGGCTCCCTCTTATAGGTGACGCTTCTCGCTCTCGGGATATCCCTCTCTATGAATCAAACAATGGCAACTGTTGTGACCGCATCATTCGTAAGAAACAAGAATCGGCTTTGCCCTTGCACAGGTCATCCCAGCATCCAAGCTGTTCGACTCTTCCATCGTTGAGAACAAGAACCGTATCTGCCGATTTTAACGTTGCAAGGCGATGCGAAACAATAACACATGTTGTTTGACGCGTTCTCTTGGCTTCCCCGGTCAATCCAAGAAAGCAAAAAACCGACCGCTCCGTTTCCGTATCCACTGCACTCGTCGCCTCGTCAAAAACATAAACGCACACTTCCGAGCTTTTTCTCATGAGCGCTCGAGCAATGCAAAGGCGCTCCACCTCCCCACCACTAAACTCCTGGGCACGCAGTGGTGCAAAGATGTTAGAAGATCGGTTCTGCACAAAATTCAAAGCCCGTGCTGCAGACAAGGCACCGTAAATGTCTGTCACAGAACATGACCAAAGATTTCCGAATGCTACATTGTCTGCAATAGAAAGATGATCAAATAACCG
This sequence comes from Trypanosoma cruzi, assembly GCF_000209065.1. NCBI lineage: Eukaryota > Euglenozoa > Kinetoplastea > Trypanosomatida > Trypanosomatidae > Trypanosoma > Trypanosoma cruzi. The sequence continues at coordinate 16,623 of NW_001849197.1, read as the reverse complement.
CAGCTGACTCTCCTCCTGCCAAACATTTGCTATTCTCCTCCGGAGCATTCGGGCAGGATAACGGCGGATATCTATTCCGTTAATTCGTATTTCCCCCAAAGTGGGCGCATAAGTCCCATTTAACAAACGCAAGATTGTTGTCTTTCCCGCCCCACTGTACCCGGTAATGCCCAGAAATGACCCCTTCTCGACCCTAAACGAAACGTGCCATAATATATAAGGTTTGTCTTCGCTGTACCGATACGAAACATCGTGAAACTCAATGCTCCACGGGCCCTCCATCAATGGTGGGGGATCCATAATGGGGCGATCAATCTTGTGCTGCACAAACTGCAGCTCCTCCAGCACCTGATAACACCCAAGCGAGCTTCCGCTTAGAGTTAATTGTCGCTGGACACGCGCCAGGTCAACCTGCGCCGCACTAAGGCCGTGTTCCTCATAAAACAAATCGGCAAAAGTGGGAAAAAGAGGAAATGCATGTTGAATAAACTCCAAATGCGAAATGACGCCGCTTTGCTCCAGCGCATCTTGCTCAAGGTACGCTTTCAAAGAACAAAGCGTTGCAATTGAGGTAAGAAGTAGTGGCATCGCAGAAGTTGTTCGAAATACCCCACGGAGAAAATCACGAATAAAATATTCCCTCTTGTCATTTCTACTCCCATAAGGAGTCTCAACAACAGCCTTGACTACCCCTAACTCCATGCCGTTCTGCCGAAAAAACATAAATCCCTGATGATATTCCGCAACGTATCGTGAGCCGCTGCGAGCCTCAAAAATTCCTTCCCTCATACACAACATGATCTGCATGACTGCCTTCACCCCTTGAATTCTTTGGGGGTTTGCTGTCTTAGTTTCAAATAATAAAGCCTTTTCCAAGGTGTAAACAATGTGCCTCACAAGCGCTGTAGGGGCCATTGGCCAAGATGCATTCTGCAAGATGCAGTTCCAAGACGGTTTCGAGATCAATTTTAACTCCAAAAAAACAAGTAGGAGGACGGCTAGGCCGTGGTGTTGCCGCATGCCGGCTGGAGCAACAGTCTGTAGCTGAAAAAATGAGTTCCGTCTTCCTCCTGCGGCGTTATTATTGCCCACAAAAAAATCGCCTGTCTTCATTATCAAACTGATGGGTGACGGAAAATTTAGTTGGCCGTCAAGAAGCATGCGCCCTTCTTCAAAGTCCTTCTTTTCGTTACGACTTTCCCCTTCTTCCTGATGGGGGAAGCCATCCAGTGAGAGTAAATGGCGCTTGGCGTACTGAGACTCTAAGTAGAGTGATTCATTGAGAAATTCCACAAGGTCACTCCACTGAGCACCCAACCAAATAGTCAGCGCCATTACGGGAAAGCGCATCACAACCCAGGCGCTGCAGAACAATTGCGTCAAGAAAGGCAATTGGCTCTGTAGTTCACCCATCACCAAACTTGAGACTTGCCAAAGTGCATTTAAAACACTCTGCGATAGCGACCAGTTATCGTCAGGGTTATAGTCTGCAGTCGCAAGCTCCAAGTAGGCGCTGACGTGGAACGCCGTGACAAGGTCCATTAAAATATAGCTAGTGACAAGGTTCCGAAGGCAATAAATCAGTTCAATTGGACCAATGGAATTAACCGCAATGGCTACAAGCGCCCCGGTTGCACCAAAGAAATTTCCCTTAACAAATTGAAAAAAGGAGTTCTCGCATGACACCGATTCTGGAGTTAACGCTTTCTCAATTTCGGTGACGCACACTGACATCCAATGCATGTCCGTGTGCCATCCAACAAGTGCCATAAGAATAACATCCGGCGAAAGCAACAAGACACAAATTAACCCAATCAATTGTCGTGTGGAACAGGACCCCCAAACAAGTTTTAAAAAAGAAAGTAGTCCCAATCGGGTCGACTTTTTTTTACGGTACGCACTCAAAAAAAGTTGAAAAAGCCCCTCCGGAAAATTTTCCACCAATGGGGAACTGTTCAACAATAATGACGATTTCTTTATGTCGTACCTCCGCCGCAGCAAAATGCAGACGGCAAGAAGCCCTTCTGCCTGCATTTCGTCAAGCAACAGGGCATTATCCTCCTTCAATTGACGCCGTAGGTGATGTCTCACGATTGCTACCAAACAATTCCACGAGTCACAAATAAGAAGCTCATCGGAACTTTTGTTCCTCAAAAGGCCGCTGTACACCTCGAAGAGGTCCATAATGTCCAAATGGCCACCGTCAAAGAATAATGCAGGAACACGCAGCAGCTTCGCGTTTTTCCAGTTTAGTTTTACCTCAACACATGCCCCCTCCTCCTCCCGCTCAGGCATGTCGTCTGTGCTGCCACTCGCGGCTTTTACAAAAACATCAATAATTTCGTACGCCCGCGCCTCCAAAACCAAAAGCACCGCATTTCTCGAACGTCTCCTCACAAACACGCGTGCTAAAAGCACCGCACCGGCGGCAGAGACGGAAATCAAGAAGGGTGCCGCCATCAGAGTGTACGCTCTGATGTGGAATGCCATTATCAAAGCATTACAACCCCTTCCCTTTGCGGGGGTTCCCTCTTTTTTTTTTTTTTTTTCCTTCTGTTGCTTGTGCATTTGCATTTTTTTTTAATTGTGTGTGAATTAAAACACACACAAAATAGTCAACGCAAGAGAAGCCAAAAAAGATGTTTCTGTCGTTGTTTTTTGCAAACAACACGAACAAAAAAGTGAAGAGTCGAACAGAAACTGTTCTTCCATAGATTCCAATTTTGCTACAGTAACTCCACATGGCACACGCATGTAAAAAATAAAATAAAATAAAATAAAAATAAGTGAAGAAGCAGAAAACAAATTACAACCAAATACGGGAAAAAATAATAATAAATAATATCCCTTTTTTTTTCCTTCTCTCTCGAACTCCATCAATTTTTTCTGTCATTTTCCTTATCTTATATATATATATATATATATAGATAGATAGATAGATATGCTTTATTTTAACAAAATATTTTTCTTCCCCTCTATTTCTCTCTCTATTTATAGCGCCTTCCCCCCTGCCGTAGCTCGCTCGTCATGATGTGGGGTAGTGCACTCACCACAAACGCGAGTTGAGCAACAACAACAACCACAAAAACTGTACCCTTTATAGACGATGTAGTCCGGCACCTGAAGTTGGACGCTCTCTAGCTTGTCGCACCGCAGGAATAATGTGGGGAAAACTTACCGGCATACTCCGCGCCACACGTGCTACAGGAAGAAATGTGTCCAACGCCCGTGGACGCAAAGGGATTACGGGAGACTCAAGAGAAGGTAGCGACTGCACATGCCTCTGCCCAAAGTCCGGTGTCTGCGCCATGGAAGAAATCACTGGAGGCTCATTGAAACCGGTTAGCGAAACAGCGTGGGTTGGTTGTTGAAACACGGGCGGGTAAACGTGATCAGAAACTCTTGGGACATAATCCGTAGGATTTTCAACCGTCATTTGAGGAGTGGCAGGGACGTGATCGGTCACCTGTATTCTCTTACGTCGTTTCTCACGAGGTTTTGGCTGCTCCTGACTCGTTTGAAGCGTCTTCTTCTTTTCCTTTCCAATGGACGGTCTTTGTTTTTCCTGCGACACTTTGGCGGAGGCCACACGGGAAGGCTCCTCAAGAGCCACATTTACCTCTGAATTTTCCTCCATTTCCTTCAGTGTGATATCCTCAGTCTGTTCAGCAACCTCCTTAAGCTCCGTCGTCTGGTTGCTTGCGAAATTCGCGTCTTGGGCAGTAACAGAGTCGGCAGGTTCGTCCGTCGCGCTTGGCACCGCGGGAGACTCGCTGCCACCCAAACCACTTTCCTCCTTCTCAACGCTTGCCATCCGTGCTCTTATTTGTTTCTCGAACTCCTGTTCGGCAAGCATCTCCGACACACGCCTTTTCCGTAGCTTCTCAATCATCTCAAAGAATGCTTTCTCAGCCTCGCGTTCCTTCGCTCGGCGTTGTTGAATTTCCTCCCTTGGGATCTCTGCTTTTTTGGCGCAAGGAACACGGACGGGCTTCTGAACTTGAGGCGCAGCCACCGCAGGGGGCGCCTCCTGCTTTTCCTTCAGTTTTCTCAACTCCTCGACGGCCTTCACTTTGTTTGCCTCATATTGCCTCAGTAACTTTGACTCCTCCCTCTCCTTTTTGGCAAGTGCTTGTCGCAGTGCCTTGGCGATAATTTTTTCCCGTCGATTGCGGTCCTCCCGAATTTTCTGCATGAAGGCTCGCTCCGCCTCGTCCTCGCGGAGACGTTTATGAACCCTTTCAAGCTGCTTCGTGGCCCGCACCCCCCGTAAGCCGACATGCAACTTGCGTCTCCTCGCGCCGGCAACACGACCGAGGATCAAGACTGTTCGCAACATTGCACAGAGAGCAATGGAAGATGGCGCAAGCGAAGGGCGTAAGAGAGAAGACTAAACTCCTGAGACGCTGTGCAGCGGCAGCCGTTCCTTCGTGCAGTCGCCAAAATAATAAAAAAATAATAATAATAAATATAATATATATATATATATATATATATATAATAAAAACACAAAAGTAACCGGTTAAGAAAGGAATTAGCCACAGTGGATGGGAAGACAGACAGAGCACAAAATAAAGGGAAGCGGCAACCGGAAAAAAAAAAGAAAACTCAACATGCTTTATGGTTGCTCAAAAAAATATATATTTTCTTTTAATTTCCCTGTTCCTTTTCTTTTCTTTGTTTATTTGTTTTTTTCTTGCTTCTTTGATATAAAAAATAGTGAGCCGTTACCACCACACTTATGCCGCCCACAAAAAAAAAAAAAAAAAAAGAGGACAAAAGTCGGCTGACTTTCGCTCTCCACCACCCAATTATTAAAAAGAAAAAAAAAATGCTCTTCTGAGCTCTATATCTGTCTGGTTTCTCTCTACCCAACGCCCTAGGCCAGTCCTTGCATTAAATTTCTGAGTGGTTCACTTGCGCTTTGGCTTCGATTTCAGTTTCTTGGGGACCTTTGATTTCGCCGCCTTGAATTCCTTCGGTACCTCCTTCGTTTTGGGTTTATTAACCGACTTCAGTTTCATCGGCTTCTTTGGAGTCAATTTCGGTGTCACGGTCTCTGCCTCCGCCTTTGATTTTGTGGGCTTATTGTGACTGCTCTTCGCCACCTTTGCCGGCTTCTTCGTCGGCTTCTTTACTGTCTTTTTGAGGGATGCGGCCTTCACCTTCCCCGCATCCGTCGCCACTGCAGTGGCGTGCGATGGCGGTGTGATGTCAAGCGACGGCATCCTTGGGGGCACCACCTCGAGGGGTGGCACAACGGAGGCGTTATGGATCGAAGCAGCAGGCTGCGTCAGGCACTTGACAGGCTGCACCTTCACCGCCTTGGGAGCCTTGGCAGCCCCCTTGCGAAGAGCAGGGCGAGCCATAAAACGATAAGAAAATCGAAACATGTTTTGGGTCCGTGGACGTTCGTACGACTTCTGTTAGAGGCTGAAATTAATGCGTTTTGCAACTGTCAATTCGGAGAGAAAAAGTAAAAAATAAATAAAACACAAGTAAAAATAAAAATAAAATAAAAAATAGAAAGCAATACACGAGACAAAAAAAATGGCAACCAAAATCTCAATACACATAAAAATATAAATATAAAAGAAAAAAGAGAAACAGAAAGAAAACAACAAAAGAAAACAAGTGGTAGAGACTACCACGTGGGGTCCTTGTTGCCAGTCTTCTTCTTGTCATTCAGCTCAAAGTGCTTCGTGCGCTTGAGCACGTTTTGAATGATGGACTTGCAGTTAGAGCATTGGAGCTTCAGGACAATCTTCTTTGTCGTTTTGGCCTTCTTGTGGAAAATGGGCTTCGTCTGACCGCCATAACCGGACTGTTTGCGGTCGTAACGCCGTTTGCCGCGCGCATAAAGACGTGCCTTGCCAGCCTTGTACTGCACAACCTTAAAGCTCTTATGCGCCTTGCAACGCGCGTCCGGGCAATACATCGTCTTCTTCTTCGGGTAGTTCACCATTCTCAATGTACCGAGGCGCGTGCTTGTGTCTGTCCGTCTGTGTCTGCACCCTGCCCTTGTGTATGTGAAATAAATGGAAGAAAAGTTTTTTTTTTTTTTGTTTCTTGTTGTTTTTTCGGTTTTTTGTTAGAAGTGGAAAACAACAACAAAAAAAAAAAAAAAGAGAGATGGTTAACACAAATATTGTTTTCACTCGTTTGTCCCAATGTAAACCTCTTGTCGCTGTGTCTCTTACTCTTTTTGCCCCTCTCTTTTTTCCTGCATCCCTCGGCTTTTTCGCGCGTCTGTTTCCATTACGGCGCCATGGAGGAACTCACAGAACAATTGCATTACGCACCTCATGCGTACTCGTCATTGGCCGCGGCGGCTGTCTGTTCGCGGCAATCGTATGCGTAGAAGTTGCGATAGCTCAGCAATATTGGAAGGACCGTCGCTTGATGGCCTGAACGCACGATATCATCCAGCTCGACCCATTCATGCCACTTTGGATTAATCATGTCTATCACCTCTGAAAGAATCGACTGCGCAGAAATGTCTGTCATGAGGCCGTTTGCAATAAGTTCGTTTGCAATCGCCTTGCAGAAGCACCGCAGTGTTTCAACCGTCACAAACTTCCTGTTCTCCTCAAGATCAAGTATGCTCCAAATGTATTTCATCGCAGGGAGAGTCGCGGCGTGCTCTGTCGCAATGACAAAGTCCAAGTAGGTCTTGTAATCCATAATGTGTCGCTTGCCGCTGTGCGGAACGTGACACTCAAAGGCCCGCTCAATCACCAGCCGCGTGAAGCTGCCGTCACTATAGCGGGAAAGCTCATCCACCGTGAGGACACCATCACCGTCAATGTCTAGACTCGTAAAGTGCTCGTAAATGCGAGCCATAAGTGCCAGGGAAAACCAGTTGTCCATGCAAAGTACGTCTGGTTGAAGAAATTCCGTTGATCCAGAGTTCCAGTACAACTGGCCGCGTCGGACTTCCAAAACTACGCCATCTGTCAACGTCTTCACAATATACATGTCGTCTTGGTTATTACCCTCTCCCTCATGGAAAAGCACAAGGGCCGGAATCGTGTCATCCTCCGCCGCATCGGCAGTCACGAGTGACGCAGCCACGTCAACTGTACACCCTTTTGTGAAGACCACAATGGCATCGTTCGCATCACTCTCAAACACCCTTAAAAGTTCCGAGAAGACATCGCTTTTCATCATGCTTTCAATAGATATCGCTCCCGTGCGTCTTGTGTCACACATGAACATAAACTTCCTAGAGGCATGGCAAAGATAGTACGGCTGCATCCAGGGCGGCATATCGCGAACCAGCCGCAAGTTGGGAAGCAAATCGTATAAAAACGCCTCAATATCCTCCTGTGTAAGCCCGTTTGAAAGTGGCGAGGATGAACTCGGGGGACACAACAAACGATGGGTAACCCTCGTGGCGGGATCTTGAAGGGATGGCGGTAAAACTCTTGCCACCAACTCCAGTTCCACCCGCATTCTGTATAGCAGAAGACGCTTCGCGGCAAAGGCATACATGGGAACAGCGGGAATCGTTCCGTCCTCGGCTCGTGGGAAAGCGAGGAAAGTTGCCGGTGAAAGAAAGGGGTGGTTAAAGTAAAGCTTTTTGCGGGACTCTCGCTCCTCTACAGACGCCTGTTTTTCCTCCTCAGGCGAAACGCGAAAAACAAGGCTGTACACGACCTTCCTATACCCACTGTAGGATAACCGTAGCTCATCGTAAGAATTTACTGTATCGAGCAACTCGGTGCTGTTTCGCTCTCTGTACTTCACGATGCTGCTCCAGAGCTCGGCCGGATTGGTATTGGCGTATAACTGCGTAACATGAGCGGCAAGGTACTGTCGTCGCGCCTCGCAAACCGTCAGCATCGCCGCTCTATCGCAGGGAGGCATAGAAGGAAAAAACGACGGCATGGAGACTATTAACAATTTACATGTGTTTTTTAATTGTTTTTATTGGGAGCAATAAAAGGACAACAAAAAAAAAAAAAGGAGAGTTGCGTGCCACATGGCAATGAAATATATATATATATGGATGTACATATAATCATAGCACAAAAATAAGTATGAGAAGTAAAGAAAGCAATAAAGGTATACGTGTGTAATGCATGCATGTGAGTTGACGTCTTTTACCCGCGACAACTCTGGTACTGAATGGACAATGTGAAGGAGGCGGTTCTCGACCGCAAGTTCCCTACGGCTGTGACGACTTCAAAGCTCCGCAATCGCGACATGACTCACGGTCCCTGAAATTCTTGTATCCGCACCCGCAAATCCACAGTGAGGGGTCAGTGGCACCGCTCGCTATCGCAGATAACGTTCCGCAATTCTTGCAGCGTGCCCGTGAAGAAAAGTTAAGAAATCCACACTGATCACAGTGCCAGTCGTCACGCCGTGCAGACACGGCGGCCGGTCTCGAGGGAGCTGCGAAGGTTCCGTTTATGCTACCGCAAACCTCACAGGATGTAGTCTTTTTCTCGTTGACGGTGTGACACGTCAAACAAGTCCACGGTGCCTGCTTGGCGCTACTGTCTGCGCGGAGGCTGGTTGTGCCGGCGGGATTCACAACGGCAGGCTTCCAGCCGCACTGCATGCATTCACCGCGCACGCGAAAGTTATGCGTTTTGCATTTCTCACATATCCAGTCGCCGGGAAGTAGTCGCAGGCCGCTCCCTTGTCTCTGTTTATCACTTGCCTTCCGCGGTGCCTCGCAAGACAAACAGCGATCCCTCCACGCAAAGTTGTGCGCCCCGCAGGCACACATCCAGTCACCCCTCCTAAAGCTGCTCTGTTGCGCTTCCATCGCCGCCCGTGGCTCATTAACGTCGCGAGGAAGCACCGACTTCGACCTGTGACACTGAAAGCACACCGCCCTGGACGCAAAATTTGAAAACCCGCAGGCGCACGTCCAGTCACCTGCAAGGCGCGGGAATAAATACGGCATCGTCGTGTGGTGCAGATTTCGACAAAACCCCCCCGCCACCGCAGCCACGCACCGAAATTTAATTAACATGCACAAAGTGCTATTCACAGGGCCTAATCAAATAGAAAAAGCAAAGAAGAAAGGAAGAAAAAGCAATAAGAACAAACACCGTGTCAAATACAAAAAAGACACCATGCACCAACGCATATATACGAACGCACACAAGAAAAAAAAAAAAAAACAATCAACTATCCCATCACCACAACTCTCCTTCTTCCTTTTCTGTCTCCACAGATCCGCACATAACAACTAAATAAAGAGCGAATTTTCTCTCTCTCTCTCTCTCTTTCTCTCTCTCTCTTTTTTTTTTTTTTTTTTTTTCTTGCTGTTGTTAATATTGATGTTCTTCCTATTAGGTGACACAAAAAAGGGCATCTATCCGTACGGATACATATCTATCGGTGTCTCGTGTGCTTGCTTCTAACTTTCTCATTTCCTTTTTCCCCCCTAAAATGTGCAAGACTACGCGCCCATTCTTCCGCTCATTTTATATATAGAAAACCCTTAAATTTTCCCCTTCATTGTGTTTGCTTAGTCCACATTGCATGGGAAATCCCACGGCTATGCCCACCCTTCGGCGTCATTATTGTAATCGTCGGTCGATGCAGGAGCAGCCGGCGTTGCTCCCGCCTCGGTGCCCCTGGCCAACGACGGCGGTGGCGCGGCAGGCGTTCCATCATGCACCTCGGCAGGTAATGCTGAAGTTTCGCCGCGGGAAACTGTAGGGGGCATAAAAGGTTGGGGAGATCCAACAGAAGCGGCGCTGCCTTCCTCTTCTTGGCTACTCCCAGCGGGTTTTTGATCCAAATGCCCACCTGCGCTTCGTTGTGGGGTTCGCTCCACAACCTGCGAAAGCGCCGGTGATGCTGGCAAGACAGTTCGCATGTTTGGAAAGAGATTCGGGTACGCCGTTGGGCTGGCGATGGCCTCACGCACGCGCGGCAACAGGGCGACGGCAACCTTCCACTTCATTACCACCTCGTCCACCTTGCTGTGAGCGTATGTGCGGGCGTAAAAGGCAGCCTCCGCAACCTTCCCTGTACGGCACAGCAATTCCACGTTATCCGCGTAACGCCCTGTGAGGTGGAAGCATGTGAACGCAACATTTGCCTTTCCATTCGCAACACATGTGTCTCCCAGTTTTGACATTGCGTCCATATCACCCCTGCAGGAATAGAGCAATAAGAGACCATTGCTATCGCCGCATTTCTGCAGAGCTCCCTCGGCCAATTCAAGCATGCCCTTCTCAAGAGCGAGGTCAGCCACCTGCTTCCAGCGAACCATAGACGGGGACCTCTCCGCTATCTCGTTTGCCAGGGACACTCTTCCCAGCTGCACCGCCAGATCGAAGCGATGATCATCGTCCGTGGTCACCTCCAGCGCCATTTCAAGGCGGTTCTTTGCCTGCAAGAATTGCGCTATTCGCATCCTTTCACTCATCTCAATGGAGGGAAGAAGTTCCTCAGCAGTCGAAAAGTCCTCACGGACAATGGCAGCCATGTACTCAATGACTTTCAAACGAAACAGATAGCTCGTGATGTTCTTGTCCTTGTCAATACATAAAATCCGGTTTTCCCTCGGCAAGTAACCAAGAAGATACTGATTTCGTGAAAGCACCCCAATGCTGTTTGTCTCGCCACCAATGTAGTAATTCAGTCGATGCGCCTGATTAACAAACAAAAGACAATCTCCAACCCAGAGAACCTCCTTCACGCTCTCCCCGACCTCCTCTACGACATCAAAGGCAAATTCCAGCCCCTCCTCAGGGGTGCTTTCTTGCGTCTCAAGGAACTCCATTACCGCCTCACTGCTAAAACGCAGCGTAAAAAAGGCTGTCTCAGAGACTATGGCCAGCAAGTCACCACCGTCATTCCATTGTACCATCTTGGGACACTCGTCGATTTGACGAATGAGGTTCAATGATGCCCAGTCATAGAAAGTGATACTGGATGCCGTGCAAACACCCAGAAGCGGGCCACTGAACAATCTCTCCGCTGATTCACTGAGGCTGATTGTCGCACGTTCCCTAAAATTTTTGTAGATTTTCAACGTCATGGAAGTCTCCAAGACAGCATAGGAGCCGTTCTCGGGGCCCCACACAAACGAAAGGCATGTACCGTACGTTTTGGGTCGCATAGAAAGTGACGAAAGAACCGTGTAGTCATTCTCGCCAATCACAGCAATAAACTGTCCACTTGGGCCATGCAAAATTGCAGAGGGCGATGTCTCGAGAGCGCCCATGTCCTTTGTAGGGAGAGAAAGAACATCGCCATCAGCCGCGTCTGCCGGAATAGTTTTTGCGTCAATACGCGTCACTTCATTTCCAACGGCTACAAGAATTTTTCCAGAGGAATCCATCGAGTACACAGGTTTGTCCTCACCCACTTTGTACACCACTGTCCCACCGTCGTAACCAACGACCAAGACGTTTGCATAACGCCTTGCCGCCATTGACCACCCCCGATTCATGCGAGAATGGTCAACACTTAAAAGAAGGCGGTGGGTATCGAAGGCAATAATTTTCATCTCCATGTCTTCTGCCAGTGTAAACAGCACAGGCTGACTTGGGTGGAACAGAACTGCAGTAACATTTGCCGTGTGGTAAGAAAAAACTTGTAGGCAGGCTTTTGTCTGATAATCCCACAAACGCACAGTCTGATCATCGGCACCGCTAAGCAGGTAGGGCTTATCACCGCCAGGGTAATAGTCAACGCAGTTCACGCCGTCTTCATGTCCCTCAAGTTGAAAATTTGGCACCGGACTGTTGATGCTCCACACTTTTACGGTGCAGTCTAGCGAGGCTGTGGCGAAGGTGGAAGGGTCCTTCGGATTGAACACAACGCCCATGACGTAATGTAAGTGACCTTCGTGTGTGTTTACATGAGCCCAGTTTTTGCTCCAGTCCCACTGCCGGACCGTCATGTCATCAGAGCAAGTTAAAATAATAGGCAGCTGCTCATGCACAGCAATACCTCGGATATAATCATCGTGTGCCTGAAAGGTCTTCGTCTTCTCCATCGTGTTGTAGTTAAAGACGCGAATCATCATGTCATCCGTGCCGCAAACAAATGACTGAAGCCGGGGAATAAACCGCACGCATCGCACCGGAAGCCCCGTGCCAGTATCAAATGACTTGAGCATCACTTGGGTCTCAATATTCCACAGGTTGATCACGCCAGAGTACAACGAACAAAGAAATAAGGGCTCCTTTGCGTGCATGTCCACCATCTTCACCCGATCA
>NW_001849197.1:0-4323 GCF_000209065.1 Trypanosoma cruzi | reverse complement strand
CAGACGCACCGTGCGTGAGTGTGTGAGGAGGCAAAAAAAAAAAAAAAAAGGAGAAAAAAAAAGAATTGCGCGGATAGTTACAACGCAAAACAACGGCCCAAACACGTGCGGCACGCCGACACACACGAGGAAACATTCGGTCGCTGCGTTTACTTCCAAAAAGCAAAATTCATAGGATAGAAAAAGTATCATAAAGAAATGTATTCGTTTTATCAGGATAAATATATATGTATATATACATTAATTAAGGCCGCCAGCTCTCCCGCGATCATTCTCTTTACAAGCTCCCATAAAAAAAAAAAAAAAAAGAGATTACTCTCAAAAGTAGAAAAAAAAAGTCCCAATTCCAAAAGGCGCACAGAACTAAAAAAAAAAAAAAAACGACAAACATAAAACTAAAAAAAACAAACAGAAAAAATGCAATACGGTTAATAGTTTAATTTTCTTTTTCTCATTTTATTTTTAGCGGGAGGTCTTGACACCGCACCAGCGTCTACTAGCACCATGCAACAAAACAGAACAGTGTGAAAGAAAGCAGAGGCAGTAACAGTAGCGGTGGTGCGTATGCAGGCGCATAGTTGCTGCTGCTGTCACTCCCACTGCGTCTGACTCGCCTACGGCCGCTTCCTTCACTCTCCTGCTCTGTGCTCTGCCGTTTCCTGGCGAGTTCCAACTCGGCGACACGTTTCTCAGCCGCAGCAGCGCGATTGAGTGCATTTTCGGCCTCCGCCTCCTTTTTCTCTACCTCTTCCTGAATGGACCGTTTTTCGGCTTCCAATTGAGCCTTATGTTTTTCCTTTTGCAGCCTCTCATTCTCAAAAAACTTTTCCTTCAACATCTCGGCCATCGCAACGACTTCCTTGACCGTATCCAGAGCTGCTGCAGCTTTTTTTTTTGTCTCCGCTGCCCTCTTCGCCGCCTCTGCCGCCTTCGCCGCCTGAATCTCTGCCTTTTGCGCCTCATTTTTGGCGTTCGCCGAATGTTTACTGACATTCGCCAATTTGTCAGTCGAATCTGCAGAGTTCTTTCGCCAAAACTTGGAATGTTGCAGCACCTCCAGGAGAGCAGCTAAAGCCGCGGTATCAGCATCAACAGCAGCCTTTTCCGCCTCCACACAGCTTTTCAGCGCCTCGTCGGCGTCGTTGCTAGCCTTCTCTGCATCCGCCAGAGCAGCACTTGTTGACACATAGCCCCCGCCAATCTTACCAAAAAGCTTTTTCGCCTCTTCGGCGTATTTCTTGGCCTCTTCGGCATCCGCCTTGGCCTGCATGCATTGCATTGTCGCCCCTGTCGTATTGTCAAAGGCATACTTTGCTGCCAGCAATGCTTTGTCCCTCAGTTCCCCCAGTTCCAATTTGGGCGGCACACCCGTCTCATCCCCTGGAGACGATGAAGACGGTGAGACCAATTGCGGCTGCCCTCCCTCTGCTTTCCTTGGCGTTGCCGCCTCCTTTTCTGGTGAATTCGCGCCGACAAGTACGCTGCAGGAGAGTAGAAGAAGAAACGAGAAAAAAAGCCTATTACGCGTCATGAACGTCTTCTGTATGGCACACTCTTGTAGGCGAAAAAAAAAAGAAGAAAAGAAAAAAAAAACGGATCACAATTCAAATCACCCGCAGCACGCAATACATAAAAAACACACCGAAAACGAAACAAAAAAAAAGTTATAATTCGAACAAAATGACACAAATTTTTCCTCAGAGTAAAAGTAAAAAAAAGAAAAAAAAAACAATAAATAAAGGCATCCAGAAGGTCAACGAGCGCAGTGGTAGCTGCCCAAAGTTAGGGTGAGGAGCAGTGCAGGGCCCGAAAAGTACAAAAAGGAACAGCAACAAAAAAAAAAAAAAACACATCACGCATGCTTATTAAAAGGAATCTCACTTTAAAAATTTAAACAAAAATCAAAACAAACGACAACACAACACTGTGCAAATAAAAGTAGAAGTGAATAGCACCCACACACACACACACACATAAATAAATGACATCGCCGTTCATACACAGAAAATCTCAGTTTCCGTAACAATAACCTATCTTAAAGTATATAAAAAAAAACGCCATTGCCACCTTAAAGCTCCTTCATTGACAAGAACTGCAACACAACACTCCACCCAGCCCAGCCACGCACCCCTCATGGCATTCTCGGCGCGTTCATTTCCAACGTACGCCTCCTCCCGGTCCCTCGCTCTTCGCCTCTCCTCCTCCTTCTCCCGCTGCCGCAGCAGCGCAATGGCCGTTGCGGCAACATCTTGTGCCAAGGTCCGCGCCGCTGCTGCCTTCTCTGCTGCTTCCCGGGTTTTCTGCGCCGCCGCTGCCGCCTTCTCAGTCTCCGCCTCCGCCTCCTTTGCCTTCTCCAGAGAAAGCACAGTCTGCTCCGCCGCCCTCTTCAACAGCTCCGGTCCACTTCCAACCTTGGTCTTCTCGTCCTTCACATGCTTCAGCACCTCCCCAACGGCATCAAGCGTCATTATCCCCGCCGCCTGTGCAGCCTCCTCTGCCGCCTTGCATTCGGCCACGGCAGCATCGGCCAATTTCACAGCCTCCTCCGCTTGCTGCAGCGCCCTGCTCATCCTTGTAGCCTCAGAGCCGAGCTTCCTCAAAGCATTCTTAGCCCCCTCTTCATGCTCCCGCGCATTCTTAGCGCTCATTCCTGCTTGCACGCAGTGCCGGTTAGCCTCATCAGCATACTCCTGCGCCTTCTGCATGGCTCCCAACACCTCTCTCAACGCCCCCCTCATATCAGCCGGTGGCGCCATAGAACTGACATTCTCAGTGACATTATTGGCTGTGGCAGAAGCCGCACACACGGAATTAGGAAAGCAGCAGCAGAGCGCAAAAAAAAACGGGGCACACAAGAAAGGGCGCTTCACCATCACCGCCAGCATCGCAAAAAATGGACTTGCTTAACACTGTAAAGCCAACCTTTGACGGCATGGGAGAGCAAGGAGAAACACGGCCACCACTCCAAACACACAGCAACCGCACAAGAGCAAACAGCAACAGCAAACAGCAACAGCAAACAGCAGCAGCACAGACACACCCCATGAGGCTGATGGAGTCAGCAGAAAGGCAAAAATATACAGACACGGCCATGCAGCAAAAAAAAAAACAAGAAAAACAGAGAACTGCACCCAAAGACCCCAGTGCTCATAGACCCACCCACAATTATGCCTCCACAAAAAAAGTCGTATGCGTGTCATGCATACGCGTATTTCTGGGGTGCGTGCCGCGTGATGAATGTGCGGAACAAAACAGAGCACACGGCAGGGCAGCAGAAGCGCGCAAAAACACAAAATCTTACAAAAGCATAAGTCAATGGTTCACGTGTGTTGGTATATAAAAGTATATACATGTATATATACATACGTGTAACAATCCCCCACAGCGTGTGGGCAAGTGTTTCTCGCCGCGGACGGAGAAGACAAGGTACTCACAATCGCCCCACACCACGCACAGAAAAGTATTTTAACAATTCCCCACCACAAAGACCCTTCGCACCGGTGAAAAGCGGCGGCTTTTTTTAGTTTATTTTTAACTGTTTCTCTTTTTTTACAACAGAATCACAAAAGTAAAAAAAAAAAAAAAAGAGCTTAAAAGAAGTGGAACTCACCGCGCTGGGCAGCACGCAATCGCCTCGGTTATGCCGCCTAGCACGATAAGAAGCCGAAAACGGATGCCACGGCAGCAAGCATCAGAAGCGGTGCACGCAAAAGCAATGGAATGCCGCCGCCATCCACCCGTGGTCTCGTCCTTTGAATGCGGGTGGCTGTGGAATTCCTGCCAGGCGCTGCGTCATTCCCCTTCTTCGCAGCAAATTTATTCATCACCTCAGCAACGGCAGCCTTCTTCGCGGCCTCCGCCTCCTCCCGGTCCCTCGCTCTTCGCCTCTCCTCCTCCTTCTCCCGCTGCCGCAGCAGCGCAATGGCCGTTGCGGCAACATCTTGTGCCAAGGTCTGCGCCGCTGCTGCCTTCTCTGCTGCTTCCCGGGTTTTCTGCGCCGCCGCTGCCGCCTTCTCAGTCTCCGCCTCCGCCTCCTTTGCCTTCTCCAGAGAAAGCACAGTCTGCTCCGCCGCCCTCTTCAACAGCTCCGGTCCACTTCCAACCTTGGTCTTCTCGTCCTTCACATGCTTCAGCACCTCCCCAACGGCATCAAGCGTCATTATCCCCGCCGCCTGTGCAGCCTCCTCTGCCGCCTTGCATTCGGCCACGGCAGCATCGGCCAATTTCACAGCCTCCTCCGCTTGCTGCAGCGCCCTGCTCATCCTTGTAGCCTCAGAGCCGAGCTTCCTCAAAGCATTCTTAGCCCCCTCTTCATGCTCCCGC
>NW_001849196.1:25663-35385 GCF_000209065.1 Trypanosoma cruzi | reverse complement strand
GCTACTGCCCGGTGTGTTCTCAAATGTGGTCAGTCCATGCGAATGATGTGCTTCAGCGAGTAAGGGTGTTGATTGGGCTTGTGTGCACACTGGTTCTGTTTGCTACTTTGTGCGGGCACGCAATACTTGAGTGGTGGGGAAATGGAGCGGGGCGATGCATGGCCGCGTCTCGCCCATTGTCCACTGCACGATGGTGTGGTGCAAATTGTGGTGCTGACTCTGCGATGTGACTGCGGTCCCCTGCGCAGCAGTGGTGGTGTGTGGACGAGAGTAGTGACCCGCGGCGGGACGGTGGGATCGTGCCTCCTTTTCTCTTTGTTCCTTCCCTTTTGTGAAGGTATGCACTTATTTTTGGTGTCGGTGATGGGGCAAACAGACAGACACAGTGAATAAAACAAAATAAAAAGGGCGATAGTGTGGCGGTGTTGGGGTTGGTTGCAGGCCTCGGCTGCTTCACCGACAGGCGTTGCAGCGCGGCTGCATTGCGCACCGACCACCCGCCGTGCGAGTGCCACGCCCAACGCCATTGGGACAGCGGGACGAAACAGCCGCGAGTGTCCTTTGGAGCCAGCGGCACCTGCAGGCCGCAGTTGGGCGGTGCGAGTGGGATGCTTCACCGCACGGGTGTTGTGATGGCACCTCGCCGTGGCTCTTGTGATGGTTCCGACGCTGCGGCTCGACATGTGGCGGGGAGTAAAGTGTGGCCGCAGTGGACCATGAGCAGCACCAACATGAGGCTGAGTGATTTCCTTTGGAATTATGTTGGCGGCAGGGCGGCCGTTGATGAAAGACTACAACGTGACGATGGAGGTATTTGTTCAGGAGCCGGATGATTACGTACACGACCAGCGGCCTCTTGAAGAAATTCTTAACTTGACTGCGCACCAAGCGCTGGAGGCCATTACTAGGCCTCTTCACGAAGGTGTGCTCTCTCTCGGGCAACGTAGGGACTATGAAAGAAAGCATACGATCACTCCTGCTGCAAGGGGAAAACCAAACGGAGTACTCACGCAGGTACTGACAGAAGCGAGGCGGGAGGCAGAGGAAAGGCTAAGACGAACGCAAGAAATGAAATTTACCACTTCCACTAATATCAATGATGTACTGTTTAAGGGAAGAGCTCGCGTCAATGAAATGAGGCTGAACGACCTTCTTACGAGGGAACTGGACGGCAGGGGCATTGTGGACACCAATCGGGATTTCATGCTGGAGGAGTTTTTCAAGGACCCCACGAAGTATATCCGTGATAAAGGAGCACTGAACGAGATACAGGCATCAGGTCATTATTTGAGTATGAGGCGAGCTGTAAAGGGTGAAGTCGTCTTCGACGAGGATATACGCAGGCTATGCGATAAGGGTGTCGACAATCCACCTGGGCGGTCATTAGCTGCTGCGGAGGTAAAAGCAACTGTTCATAACTCCACTAAACATTTCTTGGATGCAGCTGCCGAGGAGGCGAGGAACCCAACGACGACAAGCGCACCGGAGAAACTGGAGGGAGTGTACGAGTCTGTGCACAATGCGGGGCGGAGCCATGCGGTGGAACTTCCGGACGGCGTGGAGCGAAAGAAAACGGGGACGGGAATGGGAGTGCGTGAGGGGAGGCCAGAACAGTCATGGTCGTACAGGGAAGCTGACGACGCTATCGAAGAGAATGATGCTGTGCAGCAATGTGGTGCAGCACCTCCCGTGTTGATGGTGCTTGCCTCGGAGAAGGGATGGCCGCACTCGTGGCATACGATACAGGATCCTCCCAAGGACGTTTTTGTGAACTGTGAGGTGGAACGAGTGTGGCGGATCGTCAAGGGCGATGTAACCGCGTGGCTCAGCCCTCACGGTGGGACCGACTTTGAGCCCAAGCGACGTGTGTTGATTGGGACGCCCGGGATCGGGAAGTCGATGGCTGCCGGCTCGTACCTCCTCTACCAGCCGCTGCACTGCGATGTCGGGAAACTCCAAGTGGTAGTCCACTGTTTTGGAGAGGAGATGCGTACGTGTCTGACAAGACTAGCAGAGCGGTGACAAGATACAGCGATGAGGACATGTGCATCTCTGAGTTGAGAGCTTTGTGGGGGCATGGGAGGAATGGGCATATTATCTACGGTGTGGCAAAGGAGGGAACGCCGCCACCGAGACATTTTGCGCCTACTTCTGGATGGGGCATGATTGCGGTGTCATCCCCAGAGGTAAGCAACTATGATGAGTGGGCGAAGCAACCATAAGCCGCGCGAATCATCGTGAATTGCCCCGACGAGGTGGATGTGAAGGCGATGTGCGCCTGGATAACGCGTGATGAGACCAAAGAGAAACAAGCGGAATGCTGGAAAGAGGTCAAAAAACACATGTATCTTTTGGGACCGATTCCACGTCATGTCTTTTATGAGGAGGCGTTTAGGGAACGCTGTGGAGCGGTGAGGTTTGCATTGCAATCGATCAACGAGGGAACTGTGAAAGGGTGCTTTTCACGGGGAGGTGAGTCGCCACGGTGTTCTGAGGATCCGTCCCACAGGATTTTGAAAGTTGTTCGGGAAATATACGCAGGCGGTGTGATCCTTTTCAATGCACCGATATCTGCTTGCCTCGAGGAACGGACATTGGAACGGTTCCCAAGTGTAGCAGAATAAAATAGCTTTTGAGGCTGATGTTGGCGTCGAGGGATAATATTTTGCCCATATTTTTTTGGGTGGTTTGCTTTGAAATCGTCCACGGAGAGTGCCTTTGTCAAGGCAATGGCGACGAAACTCACGGAGTTTGAGCCGCCAACAGGACGTCAAGCAAAGCCCTGCGTCTTGAAGTTGGCCCTGAATTGCATCCCAAGGGAGATGAGGGTTTGCTGCCGAGTGAATATGAAAAACGATCCGTAAAATAAAGTACGGGGTGCTGCACAAACCGTGGGCCACAAACCTTCCGCTGGTGGACGTCTTTTTTTCTCGGAGTCCAATCCAAGGACGGTGGTTGGGCTGCGGATGACTACGGCGGGTGAGCACCACACCACCGCCAGCACTGTGCAGCAGTTCACTGAGTGCCTGGCGGCATATTTTAATGGTTGGGAGGAGTTATCCCGAGACATGTCGTGGGGGATGATTTATGTGCAGCAGGCAGCCAGCACGCCGATGAACGACTGGCGGAGATGTGATGTCGTCAATTCCGATAATGTGAGCGACGAGAGCCTTGAGATTCGGTGTTCTGGGAGGAAGAGGTGCGCCAGTACCCAGTGTCAATATCATCCAGAGAATTTAGAAGAGACGAAGCCCTCCGAAGTGTGCAAAGATAATAATAATAGGAAAATAGATTAGGAAATTGAAGGTGAACGAGACAGCTTGATTTGTGGTGAAAAATCTTGCGGGAGTTATATATTTTTGGATGCTTGTGTCTGAGCATGCGGAGCGGGTGCACCAGCCCCATGCGGCAGCACCGCACACAAATGCCAAAATGACCAACGCTATCGGAAATAAAGGCGACCGAAGAAATTAGGGAGGGAAAGGGGTTGTTTGGCTTCTGGTGAAAAACATTGGGTGATTTTATATGTTGGTTGTGTGCGCATACGAGGCATAATTGGAGAATTGCCCCGGTATGAGAGAATCATTGTGGCTGGTGGTGTCACGGCGTTACCGCATTGTCCATTTCCTTCTATTGTGTTCGAAGGCCCATCACTAACGGAAGCATCTTTAAGGGATGGACGACGAATAAGGTCTATTGACGAAATGGTGCACTCCGTGTGACCGCATGGGGCGAGGCGCCGCGTCATGGATGGATGGATGGAGATCCGCTTCCGCTTGTGGCTCATTGGGTGATTGCTCGCTCCGTGTGCGTTGTGTGTCGGCAGCGGGCTGTGGCCGTATCCCGTTGGCCGTGGGATTGAACTGGAGGCGGTGGCGCTGTGTCTCTTCTTCTCTTCCATTGGTGTGTGGCTGCTGGCGGTGTGTGAGTTTGTTGTGTGGAAGGCCGAATCTTCTCACCCGCGGACTGACGGCACTGCGATGGTGCGTGTGTGTGAGGGCTGGTGTGGGCGATGGTTCTCCGCGCTGTTCCTTTCGGATTGTCTCGTGCCCCACCCTTTGCATGGGTGCTCTGCTCTGCTCCTCACTGACGTGTCTGATGTATTGCCGCTGTTGTTGCTTTACTCTCCACTTCTTGAACACAGTCACGCTAGGAAGGAAAATAAACTCTAAGCGCTAATCACTATTGTGAAATTTGAACACTCTGAAAGGACCAACAACACACACACACCGCCCACACACACATATTTATATGCTCTCACGTGTTGCTGCAGTGAAGGCACCCCGCACAGACAACCGTCGCCGCGTGACCGGATCCAGCGGAGGGAGGAGGGAAGGAAGAGAGAGTGAGCCGCAGAGGCCCCACATTTTCCGGGATGTGTTTGCTTTCGCGGTGCTGCTCCTCCTCATCGTGATGATGTGCTGCGGCACCTATGGAGCTGCGGCCGCTGGAGGGAATAATGGGAAGAGTGATTTGAGGAATATTTATAAGCTGCAGGGAGTCGATCTATTTGTGTCGCGGAAGACGCTGGTGCTGCCAAAAGAGGGGAACAATTCAGGTACGCCGAGGGATTCATTTGTTTCACCCTCTCTTGTCAGTGCTGGTGGAGTAATTGCTGCTTTTGCCGAAGGTCACGTGAAGGCCAAAAATACCGCTGATGCTCAATCAATTACGCACTTTTACTCTGATGTTGTTGCAGGGTACATTGACTCTGCGTGGAACTGGACCACTCTTGTTGACAACATCAATAAAAGTACATGGGGGGCACACATCGTGCTTACTGCAGCGGATGGACAAAAACGTTTGAATGTTATGCTTAACCCCACAACGATTGCAAAGGGAGACAAGGTGTTTCTTCTTTCGGAAGGCTCTCTTTGGTTCAATTTAAGCGAAAACAATTTTTGGGACAGATTTGATCTTAAACTGGTTGTGGGTACTGTCACTAATTCTACGCGCGGAATGCCGAGTAAACGGATTAGCTGGGACAACCCCAAATCGCTGTCAGTCCTGAATACCTCTGCTGCTTCTTACGAAAGTAAATTTGAGAGGGTTTTTCCTTCTGGTGGCTCAGGTGTTCTAATGGACAATGGCGCGCTCGTGTTTCCCGTGATTGCGTTTGATGAAAAAGATGACGTTTTCTCCATGATTATTTATTCGATGGACGACGGCGCAAACTGGACGCTTTCGAATGGAACGTCACCTGCGAAATGCGAGACTCCCCGCGTCACCGAATGGGAGGGATCACTTCTCATGATTGTTGATTGCGAGAACGACCAGAGTGTGTTCGAGTCGCGTGACATGGGGACAACGTGGACGGCAGCACTTGGGACACTCCCAGGCGCGTGGACCAAGTCAAAATCGAAAGCCATTTTGGATCGAAGCTTTTATGTGGAAGCCCTCATCACTGCGACCATTGGGGGCAGGAGGGTCATGCTGTACACGCAGCGAGGAGAATTCTCGGGAAATGAAACGGAAAGAGCGCTCTACCTTTGGGTCAAGGACAACATCCGCTCTTTTTGTGTTGGACCGGTTGCCATGAAGGATGGTATGAACTGGTTGTTCACCAGCAGCCTGCTGTACTCGGATGGTAATTTGCATCTTTTACAACAGAGGGAAAACGATAAAGGCAGTGCCATTTCACTTTCTCGCCTGACGGAGGAGCTGAGTGCAATCAAGTCCGTCCTCAGTACTTGGGCGCAAAAGGACGCCTTCTTCTCCAAATTGACCATACCCACGGCGGGTCTGGTGGCAGTTTTGTCCAATGCATTGTCCGGTGGTGACACATGGATCGACGAGTATCTTTGCCTGAATGCGACGGTGACGAACGCCACGAAGGTCAGATATGGATTTCAGTTGACGGAGCCTAGCTCCAGGGTATCATGGTCCGTGAACACTCGGGCTAATAATGTGCGTCATGTATCCTTGAGCCACAACTTCACACTCGTGGCGTCGGTGACCATCGAAGAGACTCCGAGTGGGAACACTCCTCTACTGACTGCGACGTTGGCGGACACTGCGTCCAATCATACCATGGGATTGTCGTATGCGGCGAATAAGACGTGGGGGACGGGGCTCAAAGGAAAGAAAACAACACAGAACGGCAGTTGGGAGCCGAAGAAGGGATACCAAGTGGCACTCATGCTGCAAGGCAAAAAGGCCTCTGTGTACATTGATGGTAAGTTGCTGGGGCAGGAAGAAGTGCCGTTAACGGGTGAGGCGCCACTTGAGCTTGTACGCTTTTGCTTTGGCGCGTGCGGTGAGGATGCCGGCCAGAAACCTAAGGTGACGGTGAAGAACGTCTTTCTGTACAACCGCCCACTGAATTCCACTGAGATGGCTGCAATCAAGGACAGGGCCCACACATCGAATGGCCCAGGGGAAGCACTGGCGGGGTGGGCAGCTTTGGAGGGAGCTGCCGCCAGAGAACATGCGGCTGTGGTGGGCTTGACATCTGCTGGAATTGCACTGCTGCCGCTGCTTCTTCTGCTGGGGCTGTGGGGCTTTGCGTCTGCGTGAGGAGCATGCGGCCTCAGTGTGGAACACTTGCTTTTTCCTCTGCAGCGACACACACACACACCGCTAGGAATAAATTTTACTTTGTGAAGAATAATTTGTTTTTGTTTTCTTTTAATGTTTTCCATTTTCCCCTTGCTGCTTTAGGGCAACCACCATGGAATTTTTCTTTTTTACTACTCCCTCTTTTAATTTTTTTTTCTTTTTTGGAGTATAATTTCTTATGTTTTTCTATGTTTGTTTATAATCATTTTTGTTTTGCTTTTTAAAACAATTTTTAAGTTTTTTTTGCTTTACTTTTTCCTTTTTAGCTTTTACGGGCAATCACTATGGGCGTTTCTTTTCTACTCTTCCCTCTTGAAGTGTTTCTTGCTGCACTCTTCCTGTGAGGGGTGCAGTGTGTTCCCGCCCAACTGCTCCACTCGCACAGCCACCGACACGCTCATGACGACGGCCCTGTGCGCCTCGCCTGCTGCACGCATGAGGAGGGGCCGCGACGAACGGCACGCTGAGGGAGCCGTGACGTGTGGGCGTGCGACGAGGGACTGTGGGGCGGAGCACACATTTCTTTCCCTCTTGTTTGTTTTTGCTGCGCTCACTCTCCCGATGGAGTGACGCGACTCCCGTCGTGTCTGCGTGCTTCTCTCAGTCCCCACACACACGAGTGACTGTGCTCTGCGGGCCGCACTCACGCACCGATGAGAGGGCTGAGGGGAGCAGCAACACGCAGATGACCCATGAAATATAAACGATGTGCGGACATACGGAGGGTCGGACGGTTGAAGGACATTTAAATATCTTTTAATTTTATTTTAGGACAAAATGTATGCAGACAATTTCTGGAGCAACATGGTAGTTGGATGCTTTTTGTGTGGTTCTTTTATTGTGTGGGTGTAGCCGTAATAGAGGACCACTTTTTTTTCTTTTTTCAATTTTTTCATTTTTTTTTTCTTCATTTTTTTTTATTTATGTTTTTCATTTTTTGTTTTTTTAAATTTTCATTTTTTCTTTTTCAAAGTATGAGGGGTTGAAAGGTGAAGATGATTTTTTTTAATTTTAATAATTTTTATGAATTGCCGCTGCTTGGTCCTCAGTGCAATATCATGAGTTTGAGCAGTCTTGTTATTTCTGCCATGCACCTCTGCTGTACATTTTTGTTTGTGCGTCCCCTCACTTGCTCTGCTCCTGTTTTCACTTCTTTGCCTCGTGTGTCTGCAGGCACACACAACCACATGCACGCACAAGATGCACATTGCAGTGGATTTGGATGCTTCTTTTGTGGCGTGTGCTGGCGGTTGCGGGTGGCTGCTGCTTCCTCCGTGTGCATGAAGGGAAGGAGGAGAGAGGGCGCGCACGGCAAGTCACTCTTCCTGCGGGTGTGATGCGCGCGGTGGGCTGCGACTGCTGTGGAGAGCCGCATTCCTTTCGGTGTGCGCTTCTCCGCCGTTGTGCTGTGCGCTTGCACATGTCATTTGTTATGCGCGTGCTGGACATGTGTTTCCGGAGCGTTGGGCGACCACCACCATTCTTTTTTGGCTTGTGTGAGTGGGCACGTGCGGGTGAGGGTCAGGGCGCATGGAATGAAGGAATGGCGTGAGGAAAGGGGAATTTGATTTGGATGGTATTTGGACCGGATTCATTTGGCTGCGGTGGTCACATGCACGACGGATGTGTTTCCGCATAATGGGGGAGGATGCGACAGGATTTTCCGAAGTGGCCCGTCAATGCAATTTGGTTTCATAGCACAGGGACACAGTGGTCTTCCTGCAATGGCTGGTGACGGCCCTAGTGGACCGGTGTATTTATGCTGCTGCTGCTGCTCGAGGAGGCGTAGAAGTGCGATTTGAGGTGAGCGGCGGAGGGGCCGCACATCCCGCAGTGATGGTCGTCGTTGGCCCACCGGGTGCCTCTGAAGGTTTTGTTGGATGCAACGTCCCTATTCCCGTCTCTGGATGGCGACATCCCTGAAGCCGCCAACGAACGGGGCTGCGAGCGACGGTGAGACGCAAGCACGTGTGGATGCTCGGAGCGGTCGGCGCACCACACGCTGAGAGCATGGCACGGCGAGGGCCGGACCCAGAAAAGGGACACCGCGCGGGACGTCAATCTTCACTGCAGCGTCCGCCACCGAGTTCGGATTTGCTCGCACCTTCTGCGGTCCCTCCTCCCTCACTTCTGTGCCGAGGACTGTGCCGCGGGATCCGGCAGCGCGATGTTTGGCCGCAGGAACATGGCCCGAACAAATGATTTGTGGGAGGGGATGTGCACTGCGAAGAGAAGGAAAAAAATGTTGCGAGACGACCACCACGACAAGACCGGAGTGAAGTTGTGTTTTGTCCACTTGCGCGTGGGCGGCCTGCCACCTGGTGGGTTAGGAGGATTACTTTTTTTTGCGTCGTTGCGCTCTCTTTTATTCCGCTGCGTTTTCATGCGGACCTGCGAAGGGAGATTTGCAAGAAATTCCTGCGAGGCGTCCGTGCCGTCGTCGGAAAGGCGAGTTACCCCTTGAAAAACGCCACTTTTTGAATTTGTTTTGGGCGGGGAGTTCCTGTCGATTCACTGCGACTTTGTTTTGCGGATTTGATGCGTGTGTCTCCGAACGGTTCGATCTGTGCTCCCGGCCCACTCGGATGTGGTGCGCGCCTCGACGTGAGGGTGCCTGCCAGCCGTTTTATTGCCTCCCCCGCTGTGGCTGCCGCCGCTGTCTTCTTCCCTTCCTGAGGTCCTGCGGCTTCTTGACAAGATGCTTTGGAGAAGGCGTTGCCGCTCTTATCGTCCATGTTATTTTGATTCTGGTGTCGCGGTCAGGAGACATTGAGCGAGAGGGTTTGCTGCCCTCTTGTTTTATTTGCCCTCTCTGCCTGACGGCCAGTTCTACACAAGCGTGCTCCTCGGCACCTCGGTTGGTGCTGGCGGGTTGCTCACAGTTGTCGCTGGCAATCGCATGTGCCAACTCGTCTCTGCTCCTTTTCAGTGTCGCATTCTTTATTGATTGACGGACGCCATTCTGTCCGGCGTGTCACCTTGATTGGATTGTGTGGGACTGCTCGCCAACGCCATCGGAGAAAGCAGACCGACTTTTCCACATATTTAATTCCATGTGGCGCGCAGGTATATTTTCACATGTTCTGTTGGGCACTCAAACAGCGAGGTGTCCGGAACTATGAATGCGTGGGATTCTTCCTGCCATGTGAATTACGGGCATCACC
>NW_001849196.1:12789-25563 GCF_000209065.1 Trypanosoma cruzi | reverse complement strand
GTGACTGCGGTCCCCTGCGCAGCAGTGGTGGTGTGTGGAGGAGAGTGTTGACCCGCGGCGTGAGGGTGGGATCGTGCCTCCTTTTCTCTTTGTTCCTTCCCTTTTGTGAAGGTGTGCACTTATTTTTGGTGTCGGTGATGGGGCAAACAGACAGACACAGTGAATAAAGCAAAATAAAAAGGGCGATAGTGTGGCGGTGTTGGGGCTGGTTGCAGGCCTCGGCTGCTTCACCGACAGGCGTTGCAGCGCGGCTGCATTGCGCACCGACCACCCGCCGTGCGAGTGCCACGCCCAACGCCATTGGGACAGCGGGACGAAACAGCCGCGAGTGTCCTTTGGAGCCAGCGGCACCTGCAGGCCGCAGTTGGGCGGTGCGAGTGGGATGCTTCACCGCACGGGTGTTGTGATGGCACCTCGCCGTGGCTCTTGTGATGGTTCCGACGCTGCGGCTCGACATGTGGCGGGGAGTAAAGTGTGGCCGCAGTGGACCATGAGCAGCACCAACATGAGGCTGAGTGATTTCCTTTTGAATTAGGTTGGCGGCAGGGCGGCCGTTGATGAAAGACTACAACGTGACGATGGAGGTATTTGTTCAGGAGCCGGATGATTACGTACACGACCAGCGGCCTCTTGAAGAAATTCTTAACTTGACTGCGCACCAAGCGCTGGAGGCCATTACTAGGCCTCTTCACGAAGGTGTGCTCTCTCTCGGGCAACGTAGGGACTATGAAAGAAAGCATACGATCACTCCTGCTGCAAGGGGAAAACCAAACGGAGTACTCACGCAGGTACTGACAGAAGCGAGGCGGGAGGCAGAGGAAAGGCTAAGACGAACGCAATAAATGAAGTTTACCATTTGCACTAATATCGAAGAGGTACTGTTTAAGGGAAGAGCTCGCGTCAACGTAATGAAGCTGAACGACTTTCTTACGATGGAACCGGACGGCAGGGGCATTGTGGACACCAATCGGGATGTCATGCTGGAGGAGTTTTTCAGGGACCCCACGAAGTATATCCGTGATAAAGGAGCACTGAACGAGATACAGGCATCAGGTCATTGTTTGAGTATGAGGCGAGCTGTAAAGGGTGAAGTGGTCTTCGACGAGGATATATGCAGGCTATGCGATAAGGGTGTCGACAATCCACCGGGGCGGTCATTGGCTGCTGCGGAGGTAAAAGCAACTGTTCATAACTCCACTAAACATTTCTTGGATGCAGCTGCCGAGGAGGCGAGGAACCCAACGACGACGAGCGCACCGGAGAAACTGGAGGGAGTGTACGAGTCTGTGCACAATGCGGGGCGGAGCCATGCGGTGGAACTTCCGGACGGCGTGGAGCGAAAGAAAACGGGGACGGGAATGGGGGTGCGTGAGGGGAGGCCAGAACAGTCATGGTCGTACAGGGAAGCTGACGACGCTATCGAAGAGAATGATGCTGTGCAGCAATGTGGTGCAGCACCTCCCGTGTTGATGGTGCTTGCCTCGGAGAAGGGATGGCCGCACTCGTGGCATACGATACAGGATCTTCCCAAGGACGTTTTTGTGAACTGTGAGGTGGATCGAGTGTGGCAGATCGTCAAGGGCGATGTAACCGCGTGGCTCAGCCCTCACGGTGGGACCGACTTTGAGCCCAAGCGACGTGTGTTGATTGGGACGCCCGGGATCGGGAAGTCGGTGGCTGCCGGCTCGTACCTCCTCTACCAGCCGCTGCACTGCGATGCCAAGAAACTCCAAGTGGTTGCGTACGTTATTGGGAACCAACCATTTCTGTTTGGCAAAATTGCAAAAAAGGTGTCAGTGTACACGGGTGAGGCCAGTATCCTCCGTATTGTAGATGGCTTGCCCGACAGTGGTTTTAAGGGGCATATTATCTACGAAGTGGAATTTAAGGGTCATCAACCGGCTGTTGGTTTGCCTTGCAAGGGATGGGGCATGATTGTGGTGACACCACCAAAAAAAAACAACTTCTGTTTGTGGGCAAGGCAAACAGGAGCGGAAGAATTCATAATTAATTCTCTCGAAGAAAATAATGTAAAGGAAATGTGCGCTTGGATGAAGCGTATCAGATTCCGCAGGAGCAAGCTGAATACTGGAAGGAGGTGACTGGTCGCATGAATAAAGTGGGACCAATTCTCCGCTCCATCTTTGATAAACAGGCATATGATGACCGCATTAAAGCGTGTCAACAAGCCGTGGATGGGATGAACGCTTCGAAATTCGGGCGTTACTTGAGTATTGGATATTGTTACTCGTCTAATGACAGCGAATTGTCTCGAAAGCCTGTGAGGGTTGTCCGAGTACGACGAGGAAACAGCATTGAGTCGCCTCTGACTGTACTGATATCTCCCCATCTCGAACGTGAAACATTGTCCAGGTTGGAGAATGAAATGAAGCAGTCCGAGTTTATTTCTCTTTTATTGAGGTTCTGGGATTATGTCCCACCATATATTATTGAAAAGTATGCCGTATCCGCATTTTTGAATGAGGATTTCCTGCGTGCGATAAGACCTAAAATTGAGGAACTGAGGCCACGAGGACGACGTGAGCCACACAGCTGTGCGCTGAAAGAGCACTCAGACACGAGCTTCGCCAGAAAAGAGGTTCTATCGCCACTGGAATGCCTTTCCAATCCGGTTGCTATGGACCACTGGGTGCTGTATGAGCCTAAAGTCCAAACCTTTCCGCTGGTGGACGGCTTTTACTTTGTGGACTCTAATCCAATGACGCTGGTTGGGCTGCGGATGGCTACGGCGGGTGGACACCACACCACCGCCAGCACTGTGGGGCAATTCACTGAGTGCCTGGCGGCATATTTTGAGGGTTGGGAGGAATTGTCCCGAGACATGTCGTGGGAGATTATTTATTTGCAGCAGGCAGCCAGCACGCCGATGAACGACTGGCGGAGATGTGATGTCGTCAATTCCAATAATGTGAGCGACGATGAAAGCCGTGAAATAGCGGTGTTCTGTAGGAAAAGGGTGCGCCAGTACCCAGTGTCAATACCATCCGGAGGTATTAGAAGAGACGAGGCTTTCCGAAGTGATGAATAACCACAGAAATGAGAAAATAAATTAGGGAGGGGAAGGGGTGCTTTGGTTTTTGGTATGAAATACTAGGGGTTGTTCCATATGTTTTTGGATAGTTGTGTGTGTATACGGTGCGTAATCGGAGAATTGCTCTTTCATGAGAGAATCATTGCGGCCAGTGGTGTCGCAGTACTACCGCATTTTCAATTTTCTTTTCTTCTATTGTGTTCGAAGGCCCATCACTAACAGAAGCATTCTTAAGGGATGGACGAAGAATAATTTCTATTGAGGAAATGGTGCACTCCGTGTGATCGCATGGAATGAGGCGCCGCATACCATTGAGTGCTGATGGCATCCACAGGCGTTCGGGCCACCCGCGTCGTGCCGGAGTAAATTGCAGCACTTTGAGGTCCGTGACACGTGTTACCGCGGTACGGGCAATACGGTTTGTCTGGGAAAACACGCATAAAACAACAGAAGCACATTTGTGAGTGCTGCGGCAAATTGGCGCGGATGCTCTTTTTATTGAGAATGGACAATGAGGTGGTGCGCCCTGCGTCTGCTGCTTGCAATCCCACAGGCACGTGTTTAAAATGGAGCCCGTTGTTTTGCGAAAAGAGCTCCGTGCGGCAACGCGGCAGAGGAACACGGTTGGCGGTGGCAAGAGTTCTTCCCGGAACGGCAATGGACTGCAGGGTTCCCAGAGTCGGTCGCTCGCCGAGGCGGTAACGGCGTTCAGGGATTGCCCCGAGGCTGCTTCTTAATGGCGTCGTGATTGTTGACGGCAAATTGGTGATTAGAGAGAGTGTGTGGTACCGTGTGATTTCTCTCAGTGGCAGTTGTTGGAGTGATGCACGTGTGTTTGCCTCACAGCTGTGGTGTTATGGATCTTTATTTTACGTTATTTGATGGTGTGGGAGTGAACAGAGACGTGATGCAACCATGAGCCGTACAGGCGTGGTGGACACCGTTACATGAGCCTGTGGGGGATCCGAGTAAATCCAAGTGTACTATGCGGTTTGGGTCTACAAGGAAGGAAGAAACAGTTGGTGGCTGAGGAGAGCTGCAATGCACGCGGCTGCAGAAGATGACATGCATTGCTGAGTTCACGTTGACTGCCACTTTGGGGGCTTTTTCTCGAGGCCGGGAATCCTCTTCATTTCTGGGGGTAATTGATGACACCTGTTGTGGAGGGCGTTTTCCTCCATACGAGGATGGCACACTGGAGACAAGGACGAAAGAGAGCGACGTCTCGCCAAAGGAGCAGCTGCTGGAAAGCTGGTGAGACTCGGGATTGTTTGCACGGTCAGCTGTATGTCCTTCACAGGATGTTCATTGAGGCGTTCATTGGCCCGAGTGTGAGGCGCACGCACCGCAGTAACAGTGTCATTACTTCTCCGTTGCAAGAATGACACGACACACTTCAGGCGTGGCAGGTGACGTCCCCTGCGAGCTCTTCTCCAACCGCCTTTTCTGTTTCACATCTTGGCATTATCCGCATTTGGGCAGCGCTCACATTGGCCGCCATCTGTGACACGAGAGCCGCCTGTATTCCTTTCCATTGCATTGCAGAGTCGTGAGGAGGGCTTGAGGGTGTGTTGAGGAGCCGTGTGGCCTCTGCGAGCATGCCCTCTGTTTTTCATAGGTGTTGAATGTTGGATTACCGAAACGCACCTTGAGTGCCTGCGTTAGGGGCACACATGAATGATAAGCAAACGTGTTTGTGGAGGTGAAGGAGGGCCACGCCATTGGGAGGAGGAAGAGCGAATGGGTGTGTAGGTGTGTCTGTGGCCCATATGTGGTGCCCGACTGGTGCTTCACGTTGTTTGTTGCTATTATCATTTCCATTCACAGAGGATGGCTTTGGGTGCTGCTTTCCCCAACTCTCTTACTGTGTCTGTGTGTTGCGTGTGTGTGGACATGGCTTTTCTTCCGTGCCGTGCATTTGTCGTATACGGTGCAGATGCTGCTTTTGAAATATATGATGATTTACGGCATTTATTGGACTTTGATTTGATCCGTCCCGCCGAATGACAGTCGGACTGGAGGCGTTACTTCTCCTTCACTGTGATCACGTGCGATGTGTGTTTATGGGAGGCCTCTCAGGGAAGCGCTAGCCAAAATTCTTGTGAAGCCCATGTCTGGTGCCATACTTTTTATTGACGCGGAATGAGTTGGCGTTTTGCATGCAATCTTCTGTGCATTCTTGCCGTGGTGCTCCTCATGCATGGCCCATGGAGACGACTGGCTGAGGATCGTCAATGGGCTTCTCGCTGAGCCGAGGGGAGCATACTGCCTTGTTTACTCATTGAGAGCCCGGGCGTCACATATGATGCATGTGGCAGGCGGAACCTTGTGCATGGCGGAAGGACGAAACGAGGAGCTGATTGTTTGATTGTTACTGACGAGTCCTGCCTCACTGCTTGGAGGGGCTGTCGTTGTCTGGGGCAACCTGTTTTGTGTGTCCAGACGCTGTTTGCGCCGAGTGGCGGGGTGCCGTGTTGGCGTGTGCGGCATCGTCATACTGGCGACTGCGTGATGTTTACGGACTGCGTGAATGTGGGATGGTGAATTTGGCGGGAGGCGTGTCTGAGGGGAATCCGCGAAAGGAGGAGTGGCATGCGTTTGGCGGTGATGCTGTTCGAAGTGTAAGGGAAGAGGAAAAACATGTGATTTCTGACTCGTCGGTGGGTGTGCCGCTTCCACCAATGAGCCCTCAGGGAGAGGGACAGGAGGGAGACGGAGACTGTG
This sequence comes from Trypanosoma cruzi, assembly GCF_000209065.1. NCBI lineage: Eukaryota > Euglenozoa > Kinetoplastea > Trypanosomatida > Trypanosomatidae > Trypanosoma > Trypanosoma cruzi. The sequence goes on along the minus strand of NW_001849196.1, from coordinate 19,787 downwards.
CGCGTCGACTGCAGCGTGTGGTGCCACAGGATGCGGTTGCCATTGTGAATTGTGCGACGGCCGTCATGCGTGCAGCAGAGCGTCGTCTGCATCTTTGTGTCTGCCGAGCTTACAGGTGCTGCGAGGAGGTGGAGGCGACCTCTCATCATTGGGCGCTGGGGCTCTTTTCCCTCTCTGCTTAGCGGGAGGAGCAACTCTTCCTGCACGTGACATGCTGGTCTGCATCGATGCTCCAAACGGGTTGTCACGCCGCCGTGCCGTTGCAGTGCAGCTCTCGTGCTTCTCACTGCACGCGTGGCTTCATGTCGCTTGGCTTATTTGCGGGGCCATGGCCTGTGGTCCCCCATTGGGAGGCCAATCACATGCTTTTTTTGTGTGTGCTGTTAAGAGGCACTAGGAAGTAGTGGCTGCGGGGATGGTGATGTTGTGGTTTGCTGTGAGTGGTGACGGTGTGTACCGTTGTTGTACTGCCTTTCTGCCGCTGTTGCCTGTTGCTCTTCTCCAAGAAGGAAAATAAGCTCTAATCACTACTGTGAAATTGTAAGGCTCTAAAAGGACCAACAGCACACACACCGCCCACACACACATATTTATATGCTCTCACGTGTTGCTGCAGTCAAGGCACCCCGCACACACAACCGTCGCCGAGTGACCGGATCCAGCGGAAGGAGGAGGGAAGGAAGAGAGAGTGAGCCGCAGAGGCCCAACATGTCCCGGCGTGTGTTTACTTCCGCGGTGCTTCTGCTCTCTTTTGCGCGGATGTGCTGCGGCACCTGTGGAGCTGTTGTGGAGAGTAATTCGAATTGTGTAATTATCTTTCACTGGAGAGGAATAAATTTGTGATTCAATGGATGCCACGAGGGTGGTCTGTTGGGATTTGTTACGTGTAACGTTTCTTTTTGGAGTGAGTGGTATTGCTGTGGCCGTTGCTGAAGCGCATTTCAAAAACAACAAGGATGGCAAATTGCGTGCTGGCATTGCTGCAAAGTCGATGGAAGTCAATTGAGGGACGTGGGCGAATGGAACTGGCATGATGTTTGATTATTACGAAATTAAAGTGGACCGCCTATTGAGCTTAACGACTATTATGGCTGATGGAGAAACATATGCTCTTGTCGGGGGTTATGGCGAGTCAGGGGCTCCATGGACGAAGGTGGCTGTTGATGGCTATTGGTCGTCCAGGTATGCGAGGAGCACCGTTTTGTCTGAAGATGACGATAAGTATAAGAGGGAGTTTGAGTGGAATCAATAAACAACTTTGGGAGTTTTTCTTGACAGCTTCTTGAAGGATTTCAAACCCAATGTTGAACCCCACAAACAATTTCTGGGTGGTGGCGGTGCACGCATTCGGCTAGAGGACGACGATTCTTATGTGCTGCCCATTCGAGCACTTACTAATGGTGGAGAGGTCGTTTCGTTGTTTATACTCGCCAACGGTTTAGTGTATGATAAGGAGTTTTCGAATGATAGGAGCCATGCCCTGGCTCAGCCGGCCACCTCAACGTGGTGCCAGGGTCTAGTACTCTTTGCTAGAGAGGAAGCTAAGCGCCTGCTGCCCATCCGCTGCACGCGGAGAGGCAGGAGGCGCCGCACAAACGGGTCGGAACGGCACCAGATGGAGCCATTTACATGGCTGCCCGCGGAGCGGTATTTCTATCCGCTGCTGAATTCCATCGGCGCTTATCAGCGCTATACATACCGTTTGCGTGCCGTATGTGACGCGCAACGACAAAAGCTACTGCTAAGCGGAGACATTGGGCAGAACCCAGGCCCCACAGCAGTACTCCAGATGAACGTTTCTTGCCTCACGCCGTCAAAACTCGCAACATTAATGGCGCAAGGAGCAGACATAATAGCCATTCAGGAGACTTGGAAGTCGTCAGAGCAGATCGCCAGCATGCACACTGGAGATTATGTGCTCTATGCACAGTCGCGCATCGGCAAGGGAGGCGGTGTGGCGGTGCTGGTGCGGAAAACTCTCCGCTCCAAGCGTATACCCCTCACCATTCCCCAGCATGACACCAGCCTTGAAGTGGTGGTGGTCCAGGTTGCTCTGGACCAGAACCGCGATCTTATTGTAGCGAGTGCCTATATGAGACCACCACCGCAAGTAACGCAATCCTTCAGGCGGTTAGTAAACTGCCTTCCAGCCTCGTCGCCGCTCCTGCTGTGTGGGGATTTCAACATGCATCACCCACAGTGGGAGCCATTCTTGGAGACTTCTCCAAGCGAGGTTGCTGCAGAATTTTTAGAACTGTGCACGGATGCGGGACTCACCTTGGTTAACACCCCTGGTGAGATCACGTATGCCCGTGGCACAAGAGAACGATCCTGTATCGATCTGACATGGTCAAAGCATTTGACTGTGCCGGATTGGTCAGCTTCCGTGTCGCCGCTTAGTGATCATTATATGCTGACATTTACGCTGCATCAGGTATTTAAGGATACCATACCTTCGGCACCTAAGTTTTTCTACAGTTGGGGGAAGTGCAAGTGGGATTTATTCATCAAGGACTTCGACGCACAACTTCCGGCATACGACTATAAAAAGCAGTCCACCGGCATTAAGGCTTTCACGAGAGCGCTTATAACTTCGTATCGACGACATTGCCCCCGCGGCATGCACAAGGGTGGTCCCAGGCTTTGGGACGACACTCTCATGGAGGCAGAGCGGATTGCTACGGAAAGCAAGGCCCGCTATCTACAGTCACCGACGCCCGACCGTGAGGCAGAAATGCAACGGACAAGGAGTCAATTCTTCCTCCTACTCCGAGAGCGCTTGCGCAACACGTATCTACGTCGCATCAGCAAGTTAAATCCAGGCGAGTTACTCGCATGGAAATACATTTCCGGACGAAAAAAGGCATCACTTCCATCTCCCACATCAATTTTATTGGGAGATGGTCAACACACTTATAAAACAGCAAGGAGAGCAGCGAATGCTCTCAATCGCATCTTTCTTCCATTTCACCCCTCTCACAAGGCAGTTAGGTTTTCCAAAGGCATCAACAGACAGAACACATCTTTGAGCATTAATGCTTCCTTTCTTTTTGGGCTGCAGAACAACAACGAGTCTGCCGCTACATTTACATCAGGTTCTTCACTCTCATCTAGTTCCGAGCCACAGGATAACAAAGAATCTGCCACCACATCTGGTTTAGTTGCTCATCTTCATTCCCCTCTTGATGCACCTTTTAATCGTACGGAACTGCTTGCTGCGCCACGTAATACGCCGTATGGCAAGGCCCCCGGACCAGATGAAGTCTACAGTGAGGCACTGCGACATACTTCGTCAAAGGGCCTTTGATTCCTTCTTCGCTGCATTAACCACAGTTGGACGACCGGTACGATTCCGGTTGAGTGGAGACGCGCCACCATCGTTCCACTCTTAAAACCCGGTAAGTCGCCGGAACTGCTTGAGTCATATCGACCCATCAGCCTTACTTCCATTGTGAGTAAGGTTGCTGAGAAAATGGTACTGAAGAGATTGCTTTGAGTGTGGGCGCCACACCCCCACCAGTATGCATATCGTAGTATGCGTACTACGACGATGCAGCTGGCACACCTGATACACGAAGTGGTGCATAATAGAAATCACTATTTCCAAGTGAGCCTTCCCAAGAAGAGCGGTATTGGCAATCAACTCCACTACAGACCCCATCGGACTCTGCTGGTGTTGGTTGATTTCAGCAAGGCTTTTGACTCCATAGACCATCGAGTTTTCAGTCGCTTGCTGGCTAATATTCCGGGGGTGAATTGTAGAAGGTGGCTTAGAAACTTTCTATGTGGTCGCTACGCGAAGACACGAGTTGGCCACAGACACAGCGATCGGCGTCCCATGCTGCGAGGAGTTCCTCAGGGGTCCGTGCTGGGGCCGTATTTGTTCTCCCTTTACGTACACCCACTTCTCAATCTGCTGAACAGCTTTGCGGGTGTCACAGCAGACATGTATGCGGACGACCTCTCTATTATCGTTAAGGGGCAGTCCCGGGAAGACGCCATTCCCACTGCCAACATGGTTCTCAAAAAGCTGCATGCGTGGAGTCAGGAGAATGGCCTGGCCATTAACCCGTCAATGTGTGAAGCTGCTTGGTTCACACTCTCCACGCACACGGAGTCAGATTATGATCGTGAAGGAAGGTGGCCCCTGGTAGTGGCTGGATGTCAAATCCCAGTCATGACCATGGGGGCATCGCGAACTACGAAGCTTCTCGGCATGGATCTCGATCCACGACTGACGCTAAATGTGGCGGCCACCAAGCAATGCGCTGCCACTTCGCAACGGATATCGCAGCTACGCTGCATAGCGCACAAAGAGGCGGGACCATCTCCACATGACCTACGCACGTTCGTCATTGGATACGGTGCTTCCAAATTACGCTATGGCAGCGAGCTCATATGGGCGGTAGCGACGGATTCAGCGAAGAATGAGATGCAGAAGACGTACGCAACTCTAGCACGCATTGTCAGCGGAGTTCCGAGCACTGTTGACCCGGAATCCGCGCTACTGGAGGCTAATACGCCGCCGCTCCACGTCCTTTGCCTGCGCGCGCGGCTCTCTATTTTTGAGAAAACACGCGCATGTCAGATGGACTGGATGCGGAGACCCCCGCCTGAGCTACCGCCTCGCGCTGGTTTCCGCATCTCGCTATTATCTCGGGACGAGCTATATGCCTTCGTAGACGCATACACAAAGGACTATGGCATCACTGAGAGCTCACCACGCGAAGAGCGGTTCTTTCGCAGCTCCATTCCTCCCTGGTTTGCGGCCTCCGCTCACCGGGCCACCATCGGTGTGGAACTTCCGATAGATCTCTCAATAACGGACGAAGAAGAGCTGATACGGTAAAGGCGCAGGGTCAGCGAAGAGGCTCTGGCGCTGCACAGCCATCGTTCGTGGATACTTGCGACCGATGGCGGTGTCGACGTTCCCAAGTCAGCAGGGGTTGGAATACTGCTTTCATCCCTCAACTCATCGGAGATAATAGAAAAGGCCAGCATAAACTGCGGTGCACACCCATGCAGCTACAGGACGGAATCCCGTGCGCTGCTTCTAGCCCTAGAGAAGCTGATGATTCCTCGTATCCGCCACAGGCGTAAAACCCTGCTTGTGGTTACGGACAGTCAGTCTCTTCTAGCGGCTCTAAACAAGGGCCCGCTCAGTCAGACAGACTGGACGGAGGATCAGATCTGGCAGCGTCTCTTGACACTGACGCGTGCCGGCTGGTCTGTGCACCTGCAGTTTTGTTACGGACATTGTGGAGTACATGCTAACGAGCTTGCAGATCAGTATGCGACGCAGACCATGGCAACCGGACAATACACGGAGCAAGGAATCGCACCTTTATGGCATACGGATCTGCTGACATGTTTTACTACCCAGCTCACCAACAAGTGGCGTAGTTCCATTCGTCAAGACACTCATCGCTACTTGCTTTGCGGCACAAGGCCATCAGATCTCAGCGGTAAGGACCTGATCACTCAGGAAGTTCTACACCGTCAGGAACTGGTTCACCTCGCAAGGGCAAGGTGCGGGGAATCTGAGCTCTGGGGCCGACTATACTGGGCCGTGAGAGATTGCACAAACCAATGCCGTTTCTGCAACATCTCACCGGAACAGTCTGCATATATGCGCTCTAACAACGATCCAACTGCACCGGGGACGGACACTGTTCCCCCGTCGGCGAGGGAGGAAGACGTCTCTCCAGTAAGGAGACGGACCCTCACACGCCGTCGGAAGGAGAAATGTCCGCACTGTGATTCTACATTGACGGGATTCTCGAATCTCGTCAGTCACTGTCGGTCATTCCATCCGGAACATCCTCCACCGCTTCCCGCGCTCAAATGCGATTTCTGTGACATGGTTTTCCCCACACGGAGAAGCACCGCACCGCACAGAAGTCGCTGCGCACACAACCCAGACGCCACACGGCATCGAAACAGCAGTGCCAGGAGGCAATCTCTGCTGCCGCAGGATCAGCCAGCTTCCACAAGCACGCCAATCGGCCCGCAGGAAACCTTGCACCATCTGCTTCTAGAATGTCCAGGCACCTTGGCTGTGCGTCAACGGCCGGGCATTGAACAGGACCTTCGCCACGGAAAGTTCTCTCAATGGCAGTTGCTTCATAGCAGGAAACTTTTGTCGTTGCTCGACCACCTCTTCGGCACTCAGATGGCACTGTATAGCTGGACGCGCTGGTAAGAGTAGAAAAAAAAAAATAGGAGCCATGAGGGCTGCATCCGGCCTGCGGCGCTTGAATGGGAGAGCAAATGTCTCCGCATGATGACGTCGTGTGAGGACGGCAGCCGCAGGGCTTGCAGGGCGGACGGAAAGGGGGATTCGGTGGACTGAGGCATACGACACTATTTCGGGCGTGTGGGGCAACTCACGGACAGGTACAGGGCACGGCGTGCCGGGTGGCTTCGTCAGTGCGACGATCGATGGACAGAAATTCATCCTCGTCAGCCGGCCGGTATAATCTGGGAAGGAGGGAGAAGAAGAAACGGGTCGGCTTCACTTGTGGCTGACGGACATGAGCTGAATTTATGATGTTGCGCCGATATCCGCTGAGAATGAGAACGTCGCCGCCAGCACTCTGCTCTGCGCCGCAGACAAAGCGTCATTGCGTAAAGAAGCGAAGAAGGGAAAGTGAAAACTGCGCTGCTCGTACGAGGTCGCTGCTGCGGAGGGAGGTAGGCAGTACAACATTGCTTTTTGGACGTGACGGGGAATTTGAAGGAAATGAAGGTGTTGGCTGCCTGGAAGGAAAGAGACGCGTGCATTGCGAGGGGATACGGCTGCGGGAATGAAAAGAATGACAATAAGCGCAGTGGTTGTGGTGGTGACTTTGGCAAAGGGCTGGTTGTCTTTTTATCCAGCACGTCAACTGTGAATACATGGAGTGGCGAGTGCCCCTGCGTGAATGCAACCGTTCACTGGGCAGTGACATGTACTCATGATGGTGGACTGACGTTCCAAGGGTCTGGAGCGTGGGCGG
>NW_001849196.1:1920-12689 GCF_000209065.1 Trypanosoma cruzi | reverse complement strand
CGCACCATAGGGAATAGAAGGGCCCACCAGTTCCAGGCAACTTTTTCTTCTGACGTAATTGCCCTGCCCACTCCAGCTGCCCAGGGGGAAATGAAAGAAGAGGCGGCGAGCAGTGGTGGAATGGCGCCTGCGTTGTCTCCGACACCGAGCGCGGGCAGTCGCCAGGAAGTACTTGAAGCCAGGAAACCTTTTGGTGGGGAGCGCCCTGAGGGTGGCCAGGAGCCCTTGCCTCCCAACTTGGCTGCATCGACGATGGGGCAGGCGGGCAAGGCGGATGAGGGCTCTATGCGGAACGGAACCGAAGACGATTGAACGCAGCACAGAACTTCACTGTATGTTTTGAGGAGCGTGCACAACGAGCCGGCCAATGCCGACACGCTCACGAGCGAAGAACAAGACGCTGACCGTGAAGAGGACACGCATGTCTGCACTGCCGTGGGCGCGAACAGCGGCCCCGATTTACTCAACGGCACTTACGCGACGCCCGCGGATGCCACCACAGCCACGCCTGCGTTCAACAGAGACCAGATAATTGTTCACCACAAGGATAACGTGTCGGATGACGTTGGTGCTGCACTGACTCCCACGAGCACAGCGCCTGGGGGGACAGAGACCCCATTGGAGTCCAACGCAGCTCCGCCTTTGGGCAACGATGTTTTTGATTCGGAGAATATCACCGAGTTGATGTCCATTGGTTTAGTTGGCGAAAGCACCGTCCATGGATGTGTATCTCGGGCGTTTTTGCTTCTGCTTTTGGGACTGTGTGGAGTCGTGGCAGGCTCATGAGCCAAAGGGTGTGGATGTGCGGCTCCTCATGGAGAATATTTACCGCTTTTCCCGCGGTCCTTCTTTTGGTTTGTTTTCTATAATATATATATTTTTTGATGTTACATTATCATTGCCTGCTGCTGGTTTTCTACTGGGACAATCATCACTTTTGCTCTTTTCTTCTCTTTAATGGTTGGTTGCTGCATGCCGTCATGAGTGACGTGCTTCCCCTCTTCTTTGATTTTTTTTGCCCACACGCGGTGCCGACCTCACTGCTGTGCAGTCCCACCGACCGCACAAAAGGACGAGTGGAGGGGACAGGCCGGATGCCGCATGAAATGTGAGGGATATTGTGTGGACTCGTGGAACAGTGTGCTCTTTTTAAAATATATTTCATTAATTTCCTGTTTGTGTGGGTCATACGTAAGTTCTTCCGGAGCCTCACCATTTTTGTTTTGTTTTTGCCCCTTTGGTGAATCCCAGCGGCTCGTTTCCGTCTGTGCCGTGCCTAGTGTCACTGGGGTTTTCCGTGCCGACGAGTGTGTGCGGAGGGAGCAACGCTGACGGTGACAGGGGGAGTATGGGGAAGGGGCGTGGGCGATGAGCGCTCATTGTTGTTTGTGTTGTTTTCGTTTTACTGCGCCCTCCTGCTTGTTGTTGTGGTGGTGCGTGAGTCCCATCGCTGGAGGTACCTTTGCGTGGTTGTTTGACTTGTCTCTCTCCTTTGCTTTCACTCTGCGTTGACGGGGAGTTGGTTTTTGCTGAGGGCTGCACGCAAGTGACAGGAGTGATGGCGATGATGATGACTGGCCGTGTGCTGCTGGTGTGTGCCCTCTGCGTGCTGTGGTGCGGCTTATGTGGAGTTGCGGCCGATGATGTTTATGTTCCTCCTGGTGATAGTGGAACTTCCGGCAAAAATGGAGTTGGGGTTAGTGTTCAGCCTCCTGTCCTATCTGAGAGTCCTGGTGCTAATGAGGATCCAACGGACAAAGATACTGAGGAAAGTGAAGGTGGTTCCCTGGAGTCTGACGATTTGGACAGCCAATATTTACTTACCGAAACTGTTAAGGATGGTGTGGTGGCAGATGTCTCTAAGGACGGTTTACCCCGTCAAGAAGAGGGCACCATAGTTACACCGGGTCAGCCGGAACCAGTGCCTCGTGTTGAATTGCCGTCCGAAGCAAAGGCAACAAGGCCACTCGTTCCAAATCCGCAGGAGCAGCTGCCCAACACACCAACGGAAGATGAGCCCCTTAGCACAGGTCTCGGAGGGAACAGACCATCTGGGAACTCGCGGAAACGGCCTCTCTATCTCCTCCAAAGGACGGCGGTGCTGCCAGCGATCAAACTGCCGGAGGCACCACGGACAAAAGTCTGCACAATAATCCCCTGCATGGGGCCGCGGTTACGGTGCAAAACCACCGTGAGGGAAACACGGGACTGAGCGAGGAAGCAAAATCAACAAAGGCAACTGCCAGCACAACTGATCCGGGGAGTACACAGAACAGCAGCATCAACCCTGCGGCAGGACCCTCGGTGCTTCAAGAGGGGGTGGCTACTCGTGACGCCTCCCCCACACTAAAACCCGCGTCTCCTGCTGCTGGCGCTGAGGGTTCCGCTGGTACTCCTTCTCCAATTGACACCTCGGGCAGCGCTGGTGTTAACTCTCCTGCTGGCATTTCTGGCACCGGTGGCACGACGGATTCCTCTTCTTCTGCGGCCTCGCGGGCGCCGGACCCCGCTCCCTCTGGTGAACTTCCAGGCGCTGCACATTCTGCTTCCGCTGCTTCTTCTGCTTCACCCGAATCACCACCAGATACAAGGCCGACAGGAGGCGGCAGCCACTACTCCCATGATTCCCCAGTGGAGCTGCAGGAAGAGAATTCGGGTGCGCCACTGACTCAGTTTTCCCAGACCGGCGAGGACGGGAGTGCAGCGGGAGGCACCGAAGAGGACGCCGCCACAAGCACCAACGACACTGCTACCAGCGAAGGCAATACTACGACGGCAAGCATGCCGGCTCCTCTTTCCTCTGCGCCCACAACGAAGGCGCTGGAGAACCGTGTGGGAAATGACGCCTGCTTTCATGACACCCGTCTGCATGCCTGTTCTGGCAGCGCTTATGTATGGGACACTTGGCTGAAAGATTGTATGTGGGCTACGCGTGCCAGCATCCAACCGCGGGCTTTGTGCACTTCTTTTGTTTCTACGCAATAAATAAGGTAAAATACTGAGCCTTTTAAAATTTGCTTCCGCTGCCCCGCCGTGTGTTCCTTGCTGCTCTCCGTATCCGCTACTTGGCACGTATCCCGGACACAGTCATATGCACGACGCGCCCACAACTGTTTGCGTGGACCATGTTTGTGTGTGAGTGCATGCGCGCTGGAGCCATACTGTGCGGCCTCTTTTTTGTGCTTTACTTTTTTTACTTTTGATGCTTGGTTGCGTGTGTTTTGTTTTTACTTGTTTTTACTTGTTTTTGTTGCTGTTTACTTGCTGCGGGGCTGTGCGCGTTTTTTGCCCTTTCACTGATTCCAACTGTCTCATGGTGTGTGTGCGCTGCTGCTGCTGGGCTGCTATCATTTGTCACTGTGCGGTGGCTGTGCGTGGTGTGGCGGTCGTGTCTTTCTCCTCTTTGCTTTTGCTCTGCGTTGACGGGTAGTTAGTTTGTGCTGAGGGCTGCACGCAAGTGACAGGAGTGATGGCGATGATGATGACAGGCCGTGTGCTGCTGGTGTGTGCCCCCTGCGGCCCTGATTGGTTTATCGCCCGTCGGTGGCATCCGTCCACTTCACGGAGGAATGGTTGTCCGCGGTGTGACATTCAGTCTTGATGAGGCTCAAACGGAGCATTGGAGACGCAGCTGCGAGTGGTGGTTTGTGGCGAGGGTGGCCGCCCTGACGTGCTGCCAGCGTGCGGTGCCTCGCGAGGAGGGAGGGCGGGAGCCCGAAATTTGTCTAGTCGACTTGTTGCAGGCGTGATGGTGGCGGCGTGCAGGCCAGTGAGTGGTGTGGTGCTGAGGGTGCCTGAGAAGAGTGCGGATGGATTCCTGCCCAGCAGCTGCACGTGCCGGCGTGTCTCTCCCGCTGTGGATTTGACGGCGGGGGACTATCCGGCAGCGTGGGGTGATGCGTGCCGGCGGAGAAGTCGCCGGGAGTTAGCTGGAGGGTGTGGGGAGGTGCAGAAGTGAACGACGGGCTGCAGCGCGTAGGCACAGCGAAGGGCGGTTGTGCTCCTTTGCATCCCGCTGGTTGATGTGTGTGTGTGCACTTCGCTTGGTGTGTGCTGACGCGTGACGAACAACACACCCGCCGTGGCTCCTGCTGGTGGTGGCCGTCGCTGTGTGTTCCTGGTGCAATGTTCCTACTCCTTGTTCCGTGTGTCTGTGTGCGTGAGTTGTTGTGGTTGGGAGTGACCGCGACGAGGATCATGATGCCAACCACTGTGGATGGGTGGCGGTGCTTACTGTGTCAACTCTTTACTTGGCTTTTTTTTTCTCTTCCCTCCTACATGCACACACTCTCTTACGAAGAAAGCAAACAAGCGCTAATCACTACTGTGAAATTGTAAGGCACTGAAAGGACCAACAACAGCACACACACCGCCCACACACACACACATATTTATATGCTCTCACGTGTTGCTGCAGTGAAGGCACCCCGCACACACAGTTGTCGCTGCGTGACTGGATCCAGCGGAAGGAGGAGGGAAGGAAGAGAGAGTGAGCCGCAGAGGCCCCACATGTCCCGGCATGTGTTTACTTCCGTTGTGCTCCTCCTTCTCGTCATGATGTTGTGCGCCGCCGCTGGGCCTGCACAGGCCCAAAGCTTTGAAACGACAGTGGGCGATGTTTATGGAGGATACAGTTGGGAGTCGTTGTCAAGGGATCATCGAGCCGCAAACCCACCGGTCCCTGGCCACATTTTCCGCAATCCCCATCTTGTGAATGTGAACGGGATGCTTTTGGCCATTGCTGGAGCTCAGTTCAATAGAACTGTGGGGAGCGGGAGTGCGTCCATGCAGTTGATGGCGGAGCTCAGCTTGAATCGTGGGGTGAATTGGAGTCCGTACCCGAGAACTGGAGATATTGACGCCTTTGCTGCACACCCTTACCAGTTGTCGTTTCACTCGTCTTTTGGACCCTTCGGATCGCTTTTTGCTTTTGTGGAGGGCTACGACTTATGGAAGGGAGTCACACCTCATTATGCCAATTGGTGGGGAGGAAGTGGGTTGGAGTCTGTTATCCATTTCCTGGAGACGGGGCCTGAAATAAGCGGAGGTTTTTCGATGAGTTCCGTTTCTATGAGCATTCGCCTTCCTTATCTCTATAAATCCGGTGAGGTGATTGGCTTCCTCAACGATGCCAGTACTCCCATCACGAAAATGACGGATGGCACGCTCGTGTTTCCCGTGCAGTTTCTGACAATGGAATGGAGCACTGCGTCCACAATCATTTACTGGAATTCCCGTCAACAGCACTGGACCTTTGCGAACAGCGCGACACATGCGGGCTGCACCAACCCCAGTATCCTTGAATGGGAGGCTGGGAAAATCATCATGATCACCTCATGTGAGTCCGATCGCCGAAGGGTGTACGAGTCGACTGACAAGGGGAACACGTGGAAGGAGGCTCTGGGGACGCTCTCGCACGTGTGGGGCAACTCATTGGCCGGTCTTGGGCTCCACATTCAGAGTGGATTCATCACTGCAACGATTGGCGAAAAGAAGGTGATCCTCCTCACCCAGCTGGAATATTCCAGGGAAAGCCAAAGGAGCGAGATTCACCTGTGGCTAACGGACACGAACCGCATTTACCACGTTGGCCTGTTAGCCACTGGGTATGGCGCGACCTCCAGCTCCCTGTTGTACGCGGATAATAAACTGTATTGTTTGTACGAGTCCGGTGCTAGAAGCGACTCTGGAGTCTCCTTCCTGGATCTGACGCTTGAGCTGCAGAATATATGGCATGCGCTGTCTACCTGGGCCGCAAATGACAATGCCTTGAGACATTGCAGCTCACTTGCCGCGAACGCCGCGCTGTCAAGATGGGGCTGTTCTGTTCCTTTCCCCATGGCTGGGCTTGTGGGCCATTTGGCAGACAGGCTCCTTGGGGACAAGTGGGAGGACGAGTACCTTGGGGTGAATGCTGTTGTGAGGGGTGCGAAGAAAAAGGCTTCCGATGGGTTGACGTTCGAAGGGCAGGGCGCGGGGGCCGAGTGGCCTGTGGACAAGCAGTGGCCGACCAGACCACTCCACTTTGCAAACTATGGGTTTACTCTTGCGGCAACGGTGTCGATCCACGAGGTGCCGACGGGCATTACTCCCCTGATGGGCCTGAAGAGAATGGGGAAGACAACACTCCTGGGACTGTCGTACGATAAGAATATGGAGTGGAGCGTGGAGCATGACTTCTTCCCGAAGCATTTTACCGCATGGGAGGTGGACAAGACGTATCACGTGGTGCTCAAAATGCATGACGGTGTGGGCTCCGTGTACGTTGACGGGACCCTCCTTTGGAATATGAGTCTGAGAAATTCGTTCAATGAAGGGCTGGACACGGTCTCACACTTTTACTTTGGCGCGTACGATGAGCAGTTGAGCAGCGGAAAAATCCATGCGACGGTGGCGAACGTCTTTCTGTACAACCGCCCGTTGAATGAAACTGAGATTGGCGCCCTCAACGCGAATAAATTCACCATTCCACCTCCGGAAAGGAACCCGGAGAAAGCGGTGGCAGTTTCTCCCCCGCCCGTTGAACCTGCCAACGATACGGTGACCACAAGTACACAAGCAACTGTGCCATCGCTCACTCCTGCCGGAACACAGCCGACGGAACAAGCAACCGTGAATGCGAGCAGTGTTCCGAGTGGTAGCACTCCATCCACAACAGCTGAGTCGAGGCCAGCAGAGCCCGAACAAGCAACCTTGAATGCGAGCAGTGTTCCGAGTGGTGGCGCTCCATCCACACCAGCTGAGTCGAGGCCAGCAGAGCCCGAAACAGCAAGGGAGGGAACTGCAGACCAGCCGACATCTGCCACATCTTCAAGCGCTGCCAGTACTGATGTTGGTGCTTCCTCATCTGATGATGCACAAACGGTGGGGACGGAAGGTGAAAATAAAATGCAGGCAGGTCAACCAACCCAATTCTCTGTGGGAACCCCCGACGCAGCAAATGCAGCAACACATAACGCTGAAGGCAAGGGACAAGATGGGCTCCATCCACAGGTCAAGGAAGCAGAGGCGGCAACACCCAGCAGCAGCCTTTTAAATTCGTCGCAGTGGGATAACAGCGTTGCTGGCGCTATGCGTGAGAGCGGACTGCTGCTGCTTCTTCTGCTGGGGCTGTGGGGGTTTGCGGCTGTGTGAGGAGTGTGCAGCCTTGGTGTGGAAAACTTGCGCCATCCTCCACAAAGGCATAAACACACCGCTAGGCATAAATTTCACCTTGCAAACAACAATTTCTTTTTTCATTTAGTACTTTCCTTCCTTTTTTTTTGTGTAACCACAATGGGAGTTTTTTTTCGGCTTAAAATTTTTTTTCTTTTCTGTTTGGAGTATAATTTCTTATGTTTGTTATGTTTGTTTTTAATTATTTTTGCTTGCTTTTATAAAAAATTTTTATTTCTGTTTTTCCTTTTTTGCTCCACTTTTCCCTTCTCTCTTTGCTTTTGGGATGATCCGTGTGGACGTTTTTTATTTTCTACTCTTACCTCTTTTAATTGTTTGTTGCTGCACTCTTCCTGCGAGGGGTGCCGTGTGTTTCCCGCCCAACTGCTCCACTCGCACACCCACCGACACGCTCATGAGGAGGGGCCGCGACGAACGGCGCGCTGAGGGAGCCGTGACGTGTGGGCGTGCGACGAGGGACTGTGGGGCGGAGCACACATTTCTTTCCCTCTTGTTTGTTTTTGCTGCGCTCACTCTCCCGATGGAGTGACGCGACTCCCGTCGTGTCTGCGTGCTTCTCTCAGTCCCCACACACACGAGTGACTGTGCTCTGCGGGCCGCACTCACGCACCGATGAGAGGGCTGAGGGGAGCAGCAACACGCAGATGACCCATGAAATATAAACGATGTGCGGACATACGGAGAGTCGGACGGTTGAAGGACATTTAAATATCTTTTAATTTTATTTTAGGACAAAATGTATGCAGACAATTTCTGGAGCAACATGGTAGTTGGATGCTTTTTGTGTGGTTCTTTTATTGTGTGGGTGTAGCCGTAATAGAGGACCACTTTTTTTTCTTTTTTCAATTTTTTCATTTTTTTTTTCTTCATTTTTTTTTATTTATGTTTTTCATTTTTTGTTTTTTTAAATTTTCATTTTTTCTTTTTCAAAGTATGAGGGGTTGAAAGGTGAAGATGATTTTTTTTAATTTTAATAATTTTTATGAATTGCCGCTGCTTGGTCCTCAGTGCAATATCATGAGTTTGAGCAGTCTTGTTATTTCTGCCATGCACCTCTGCTGTACATTTTTGTTTGTGCGTCCCCTCACTTGCTCTGCTCCTGTTTTCACTTCTTTGCCTCGTGTGTCTGCAGGCACACACAACCACATGCACGCACAAGATGCACATTGCAGTGGATTTGGATGCTTCTTTTGTGGCGTGTGCTGGCGGTTGCGGGTGGCTGCTGCTTCCTCCGTGTGCATGAAGGGAAGGAGGAGAGAGGGCGCGCACGGCAAGTCACTCTTCCTGCGGGTGTGATGCGCGCGGTGGGCTGCGACTGCTGTGGAGAGCCGCATTCCTTTCGGTGTGCGCTTCTCCGCCGTTGTGCTGTGCGCTTGCACATGTCATTTGTTATGCGCGTGCTGGACATGTGTTTCCGGAGCGTTGGGCGACCACCACCATTCTTTTTTGGCTTGTGTGAGTGGGCACGTGCGGGTGAGGGTCAGGGCGCATGGAATGAAGGAATGGCGTGAGGAAAGGGGAATTTGATTTGGATGGTATTTGGACCGGATTCATTTGGCTGCGGTGGTCACATGCACGACGGATGTGTTTCCGCATAATGGGGGAGGATGCGACAGGATTTTCCGAAGTGGCCCGTCAATGCAATTTGGTTTCATAGCACAGGGACACAGTGGTCTTCCTGCAATGGCTGGTGACGGCCCTAGTGGACCGGTGTATTTATGCTGCTGCTGCTGCTCGAGGAGGCGTAGAAGTGCGATTTGAGGTGAGCGGCGGAGGGGCCGCACATCCCGCAGTGATGGTCGTCGTTGGCCCACCGGGTGCCTCTGAAGGTTTTGTTGGATGCAACGTCCCTATTCCCGTCTCTGGATGGCGACATCCCTGAAGCCGCCAACGAACGGGGCTGCGAGCGACGGTGAGACGCAAGCACGTGTGGATGCTCGGAGCGGTCGGCGCACCACACGCTGAGAGCATGGCACGGCGAGGGCCGGACCCAGAAAAGGGACACCGCGCGGGACGTCAATCTTCACTGCAGCGTCCGCCACCGAGTTCGGATTTGCTCGCACCTTCTGCGGTCCCTCCTCCCTCACTTCTGTGCCGAGGACTGTGCCGCGGGATCCGGCAGCGCGATGTTTGGCCGCAGGAACATGGCCCGAACAAATGATTTGTGGGAGGGGATGTGCACTGCGAAGAGAAGGAAAAAAATGTTGCGAGACGACCACCACGACAAGACCGGAGTGAAGTTGTGTTTTGTCCACTTGCGCGTGGGCGGCCTGCCACCTGGTGGGTTAGGAGGATTACTTTTTTTTGCGTCGTTGCGCTCTCTTTTATTCCGCTGCGTTTTCATGCGGACCTGCGAAGGGAGATTTGCAAGAAATTCCTGCGAGGCGTCCGTGCCGTCGTCGGAAAGGCGAGTTACCCCTTGAAAAACGCCACTTTTTGAATTTGTTTTGGGCGGGGAGTTCCTGTCGATTCACTGCGACTTTGTTTTGCGGATTTGATGCGTGTGTCTCCGAACGGTTCGATCTGTGCTCCCGGCCCACTCGGATGTGGTGCGCGCCTCGACGTGAGGGTGCCTGCCAGCCGTTTTATTGCCTCCCCCGCTGTGGCTGCCGCCGCTGTCTTCTTCCCTTCCTGAGGTCCTGCGGCTTCTTGACAAGATGCTTTGGAGAAGGCGTTGCCGCTCTTATCGTCCATGTTATTTTGATTCTGGTGTCGCGGTCAGGAGACATTGAGCGAGAGGGTTTGCTGCCCTCTTGTTTTATTTGCCCTCTCTGCCTGACGGCCAGTTCTACACAAGCGTGCTCCTCGGCACCTCGGTTGGTGCTGGCGGGTTGCTCACAGTTGTCGCTGGCAATCGCATGCGCTAACTCGTCTCTGCTCCTTTTCAGTGTCGCATTCTTTATTGATTGACGGACGCCATTCTGTCCGGCGTGCTACCTTGATTGGATTGTGTGGGACTGCTCGCCAACGCCATCGGAGAAAGCAGACCGACTTTTCCACATATTTAATTCCATCTTGCGCGCAGGTATATTTTCACATGTTCTGTTGGGCACTCAAACAGCGAGGTGTCCGGAACTATGAATGCGTGGGATTCTTCCTGCCATGTGAGCTGCGGGCAGCACCGAGGGGCTGCCACTTTGACTCCGCAGAGTTGTTGTGTCTCTTCGCGGGGTTGGCAGGGAAATTCCATGCAGCCTGCTACTGCCGGTGTGTTCTCAAATGTTGTCAGTCCATGCGAATAATGTGCTTTAGCGAGTAAGGGTGTTGATTGGGCTTGTGTGCACACTGGTTCTGTTTGCTACTTTGTGCGGGCACGCAACGCTTGAGTGGTGGGAAAATGGAGCGGGGCGATGCATGGCCGCGTATCGCCCATTGTCCACTGCACGATGGTGTGGTGCAAATTGTGGTGCTGACTCTGCGATGTGACTGCGGTCCCCTGCGCAGCAGTGGTGGTGTGTGGAGGAGAGTGTTGACCCGCGGCGTGAGGGTGGGATCGTGCCTCCTTTTCTCTTTGTTCCTTCCCTTTTTGAAGGTATGCACTTATTTTTGGTGTCGGTGATGGGGCAAACAGACAGACACAGTGAATAAAACAA
>NW_001849196.1:0-1820 GCF_000209065.1 Trypanosoma cruzi | reverse complement strand
CGGTGCGAGTGGGATGCTTCACCGCACGGGTGTTGTGATGGCGTCTCGCCGTGGCTCTTGTGATGGTTCCGACGCTGCGGCTCGACATGTGGCGGGGAGTAAAGTGTGGCCGCAGTGGACCATGAGCAGCACCAACATGAGGCTGAGTGATTTCCTTTTGAATTAGGTTGGCGGCAGGGCGGCCGTTGATGAAAGACTACAACGTGAAGATGGAGGTGTTTGTTCAGGAGCCGGATGATTACGTACACGACCAGCGGCCTCTTGAAGAAATTCTTAACTTGACTGCGCACCAAGCGCTGGAGGCCATTGCTAGGCCTCTTCACGAAGGTGTGCTCTCTCTCGGGCAACGTAGGGAATATGAAAGAAAGCATACGATCACTCCTGCTGCAAGGGGAAAACCAAACGGAGTACTCACGCAGGTACTGACAGAAGCGAGGCGGGAGGCAGAGGAAAGGCTAAGACGAACGCAAGAAATGAAATTTACCACTTCCACTAATATCGATGATGTACTGTTTAAGGGAAGAGCTCGCGTCAACGTAATGAAGCTGAACGACTTTCTTACGAGGGAACTGGACGGCAGGGGCATTGTGGACACCAATCGGGATGTCATGCTGGAGGAGTTTTTCAGGGACCCCACGAAGTATATCCGTGATAAAGGAGCACTGAACGCGATACAGGCATCAGGTCGTTATTTGAGTATGAGGCGAGCTGCAAAGGGTGAAGTCGTCTTCGACGAGGATATACGCAGGCTTTGCGATAAGGGTGTCGACAATCTACCGGGGTGGTCATTGGCTGCTGCGGAGGTAAAAGCAGCTGTTCATAACTCCACTAAACATTTCTTGGATGCGGTTGCCGAGGAGGCGAGGAACCCAACGACGACGAGCGCACCGGAGAAACTGGAGGGAGTGTACGAGTCTGTGCACAATGCGGGGCGGAGCCATGCGGTGGAACTTCCGGACGGCGTGGAGCGAAAGAAAACGGGGACGGGAATGGGGGTGCGTGAGGGGAGGCCAGAACAGTCATGGTCGTACAGGGAAGCTGACGACGCTATCGAAGAGAATGATGCTGTGCAGCAATGTGGTGCAGCACCTCCCGTGTTGATGGTGCGCGCCTCGGAGAAAGGATGGCCGCACTCGTGGCATACGATACAGGATCCTCCCAAGGACGTTTTTGTGAACTGTGAGATGGATCGAGTGTGGCGGATCGTCAAGGGCGATGTAACCGCGTGGTCCACCCGTCACCGTGGGACCGACTTTGAGCCAAAGCGACGTGTGTTGATTGGGACGCCCGGGATCGGGAAGTCGATGGCTGCCGGCTCGTACCTCCTCTACCAGCCGCTGTACTGCGATGCCAAGAAACTCCAAGTGGTTGCGTACAGTTTTGGTGGACGTACGACGTAGGTGTTTGACAATACCACCCAAACGGTGTCAACATACGTGGGTAGTGGAATACCCCTGGAAGTGGTGGATGTTTTGTGTTATTTGAATATGAAAGGGTATGTTATTTAAGATGTGACAGTGAAAGGGAAGCCATCGAGTTGTTTTGCTCCCTATGAATTGGGCATGATTGTGGTGTCATTCCCAAACGTGCGCAACTATGGTAACTGGGAGACGCAAGAAGGAGCGGCGCGAATCATCGTGAATTGCCACGCCGAGATGGATGTGAAGGCGATGTGTGCATGGATGAATCGTGATGGGACTGCGGAGAAACAAGCGGAATGCTGGAAGATGCTTGAAAAACACATGGATAAAGCGGGGCCGATTCCACGTTACATCTTTGATGCGAATGAGTTCATTGCACACTCTGCTGCCACAGAGGAT
>NW_001849195.1:17885-35187 GCF_000209065.1 Trypanosoma cruzi | reverse complement strand
CCCAGAGCGGTGTACGCCAGCGCGGATACGGCGAGCAGCAGCGGGGCACACATACACGCAGAGCTGCTGAGGCTGCCGTCAATTTCACGAAGACGTGACGGTGCGCGCGTGGTCGTCGTGGTTGGCGTCTCTGTAGTCGTCGTACTTGGTGCCTCCGGCGCAGTGGTGGTCGTGGTCGTAGTAGTTGGTGCCTGTGTTGTGGTCGTCGTGGTCGTCTGGGGGGAATCTTCTTCACTCTTATTTCTTTGTTCTGCGGATGGATTCTTGTCACTTGTTGTCTCTGTCATACCGTTCTTAACTTCTGCCGCTGACGCATTGGGCTTCGCATTTAATTGCGTTTTCGGATCGGTCGTAGCTCCTCCATCTCCATGTGCGGCAGGATTTCCCTTGTCCCCACCGGACTCCTCACCTTTCGGACCTGGCTGACCAAGCGTCAGGGTTGTTGCCTGTGTTGCAGTCGTCATCGTGGTCTCCTGGGAAGAATCTTGTTCCGCCCGCTCAGTCCCTGATGCATTGGACGGGCAGCAGCACAGGGCGAGCACCAACAGGGCGCACAGCAGACGGCATGTCATCATCGTGAGTGTGGTCGTTCAGTGGTGTGGAGCTGATCTGCACAGTGAGGGACATGGAGAGCAACAGGGGAGTCGAGAGGTGCGGCAGACACACACAGAGGGCACACCACATGAGGAGAGGGCAGCAGCCAGGCATGCACCGTACGCCGCACACCACGCACGACACACACTCCAATCCACGGCAGCAGGCACACACACACAGCCCTGCCGCAGCACCAACACACAGATGGAAGAGGGAGAAGCAAACAGGAGCGGCACACAAGGCTCCACCGCATGCACATACGGCGAGAGCGGTCCGTCGTGTCGGCACCCCGCACAGAGGGTACGCACACACACAAGAGAAGGCACAGCGCACACAGCAACAAAAAAGCAAAGTAACAATAAAAAAGGAGAGATCCCCGCACACCACGTGGATTGTTGGTCCACGGGAAGTGCAGCCAAGATCATCGCAAGAACAATTCATCTTTCTTAGGCCTTCCTTCATATTCAGCGCACAAAACTTCATGCAACCGTAGCCACCACTATCGCAGCAGCAGCCGCATACGTGAAAACAAGACGCAAAAGAGGGGAGGTGGTGTGGGAGACCGCGGTGCTGCCGTCACTGTCGCCAGGGGTCACCGTATTATTTGTTTGAGAGCTGTTGACTGCTTCTGGTGCTGCCTCACTGGCTGTAATACCGACGTTGGTATTGTCAGCTTCGGGGTCGTCGTGGGTTTTTTTTTATTATGCCCTCCAGTATCGTCACCATTCTCACTCGCCGTTCCATGAGCATCACCATTGCCATCTGTAGAGATGGGTATTGCTGCTGTGCCTGCTGGATGGCCGGTAGCTGCATACTTCATCAAATCTTGTCTGTCGCTCTCTTGATTTTGTTGCTCTGCCACATCATCCTTTGAATACGGTTTAGGTGTTGCAGAGTCCGTTTCGGTTCCTGAAGCTGCTGTTTCTCCATTTTTTTCTGTCTGAGCCTCTGAGTCGTTTGGTCGTGTTGTTTTTGTTGTTGGACTTTCTCCCGTTGATAGTAATGGCAATGATGGTTTCCCTGTGGGTTTGCTCTTGGCAGAAGACACGCTGGAGGAGACTTTGGTATCTACTTCACTCTCCTCTGCGTAGCCTCTACTTGCACCCCTATCAAGAGCTTCAACACTTATTGTCTCTTTTGTATCAAGAGAGATTTCACTTTTGTCGAGATCTGACACCTCCGGATTCTGCAATTTGGGCAATGCGGGCAAATCCGGTGCTTTTACGGAGAGTTCAGCTGTTCCTGAAGAATTGTTCTTCTGAGTGGCCGACTCAACTCCGGTGTTCTGCGAACCATCACCATCATTGGCGGTGGAGGATGCAGACTTATCAACAAGGGCAGAAACCTCCACAGTGGAATCTTTATCTCCGTGAGAAATTCCACTTGAGCCACCACCACCAGAGATGCCACCGCCTGTTTGACTGTTAGCACCAGCTTCACTGCGGCCACTACCATCAGAAACACTGGCATCAATTAGTGGTGGTGGTGGTGGTATTTCTGGCGCTGGTGGCGGTGCCGGTGGTTGTGAAATTAAATCTGAATCCAAACCATCACCTTCCTGAGAAATTTCTTTTAATTCCTTCGCCTCGGCTTGTATCGCATCGATGAAGAACGGTGATCGCAATGGCGGCGTCAGCACAGCTTTATTGCAACCCCTCAACAAATACGATGTTTTCCTTCCCAACAATCCCGAAGTCATGCAACCACCCTGCGCGTTGTTGTCGCGGTCCCTCGCATGAGCAACGCCGGCACCGCACCACAGCACGCAGAGGGCACACACCAGCAGCACACGGCCAGTCATCATCATCATCATCACTCCCGTCACTTGCGTGCAGCCTTCAGCACAAACTAACTCCCCGTCAACGCTGAGTGAGAGCAAAAGAAAAGACACGACACAGTAAAAAACATCAGCAGCTGCTGCACGCATTTCATGAGAAAAATTAAACCAATAAAAGTCAGAAAACGCACAACGCCCCGTAATAATTTAACAAAAAAAAAAAGCAATTAAAAACAAAACCAAAGTGAAAAAGTAGCAATAAGAAAAACAGTAAAAACACAAAAGAACAAAAAAATGCACCCAATGACTCCAGTGCGCATGCACAAGCACAAAAATGCATCTACGCAAACAGTTGTATGCGTGTCGTGCATATGAGTGTGTCTGGTACGCGCTCAACTTGACGGATGTGGGGCACAACGCGGAGCACACAGCAGGGCAGCGGAAGCAAATGAAGCAAAACGCAATCATTATTTTCTCCTGTTTAGTTACATCGGACCACAGTAGACGCGCACACAAATCCCCGTGGTTGAGTGCTGGCACGCACAGCCCGCACACACCTCTTCAGCCCACAGCGGTGTACGCCAGCGCGGATACGGCGAGCAGCAGCGGGGCACACATCCACGCAGAACTGATGAGGCTGCCGTCGACTTCACGAAGAAGTGACGGTGCGCGGGTGGTCGTCGTGGTTGGCGTCTCCGTAGTCGTAGTAGTTGGTGCCTGTGGCGCAGTGGTGGTCGTGGTCGTGGTTGGTGCCTGTGTTGTGGTCGTCGTGGTCGTCTGGGCGGAATCTTCTTCACTCTTATTTCTTTGTTCTGCGGATGGATTCTTGTCACTTGTTGTCTCTGTCATACCGTTCTTAACTTCTGCCGCTGACGCATTGGGCTTCGCATTTAATTGCGTTTTCGGATCGGTCGTAGCTCCTTCAACTCCATGTACGGCAGGATTTCCCTTGTCCCCACCGGACTCCTCACCTTTCGGACCTGGCTGACCAAGCGTCAGGGTTGTTGCCTGTGTTGCAGTCGTCATCGTGGTCTCCAGGGAAGAATCTTGTTCCGCCCGCTCAGTCCCTGATGCATTGGACGGGCAGCAGCACAGGGCGAGCACCAACAGGGCGCACAGCAGACGGCACGTCATCATCATCGTGAGTGTGGTCGTTCAGTGGTGTGGAGCTGATCTGCACAGTGAGGGACATGGAGAGCAACAGGGGAGACGAGAGGTGCGGCAGACACACACACAGAGGGCACACCACATGAGGAGAGAGGGCAGCAGCCAGGCATGCACCGTACGCCGCACACCACGCACGACACACAATCCAATCCACGGCAGCAGGCACACACACACACAGCCCTGCCGCAGCACCAACACACAGATGGAAGAGGAAGAGGCAAACAGGAGCGGCACACAAGGCTCCACCGCATGCACATACGGCGAGAGCGGTCCGTCGTGTCGGCATCCCTCACGGAGGATACGCACACACACAAGAGGAGGTGCAGCGCCCACAGCAACACAAAAGCAAAGTAACAATGAAAAAGAGGAGATCCCCGCACACCACGTGGATTGTTGGTCCACGGGAAGTGCAGCCAAGCTCATCGCAAGAACAATTCATCTTTCTTAGGCCTTCCTTCATATTCAGCGCACAAAACTTCATGCAAGCGTAGCCACCACTATCGCAGCAGCAGCCGTACACGCAAAAATAAACGCAAAAGAGGGGAGGTGGTGTGGGACACCGCGGTGCTGCCGTCACTGTCGCCAGTTGTAGCCGTATTATTTGTTTGAGAGCTGTTGACTGCTTCTGGTGCTGTCTCATTGGCTGTAATACCGACGTTGGTATTGTCAGCTTCGGGGTCGTCGTGGGTTTTTTTTTTATTATGCCCTCCAGTATCGTCACCATTCTCACTCGCCGTTCCATGAGCATCACCATTGCCATCTGTAGAGATGGGTATTGCTGCTGTGCCTGCTGGATGGCCGGTAGCTGCATACTTCATCAAATCTTGTCTGTCGCTCTCTTGATTTTGTTGCTCTGCCACATCATCCTTTGAAGACGGTTTAGGTGTTGCAGAGTCCGTTTCGGTTCCTGAAGCTGCTGTTTCTCCATTTTTTTCTGTCTGAGCCTCTGAGTCGTTTGGTCCTGTTGTTTTTGTTGTTGGACTTTCTCCCGTTGATAGTAATGGCAATGATGGTTTCCCTGTGGGTTTGCTCTTGGCAGAAGACACGCTGGAGGAGACTTTGGTATCTACTTCACTCTCCCCTGCGTAGCCTCTACTTGCACCCCTATCAGGAGCTTCAACACTTATTGTCTCTTTTGTATTAAGAGAGATTTCACTTTTGTCGAGATCTGACACCTCCGGATTCTGCAATTTGGGCAATGCGGGCAAATCCGGTGCTTTTACGGAGAGTTCAGCTGTTCCTGAAGAATTGTTCTTCTGAGTGGCCGACTCAACTCCGGTGTTCTGCGAACCATCACCATCATTGGCGGTGGAGGATGCAGACTTATCAACAAGGGCAGAAACCTCCACAGTGGAATCTTTATCTCCGTGAGAAATTCCACTTGAGCCACCACCACCAGAGATGCCACCGCCTGTTTGACTGTTAGCACCAGCTTCACTGCGGCCACTACCATCAGAAACACTGGCATCAATTAGTGGTGGTGGTGGTGGTATTTCTGGCGCTGGTGGCGGTGCCGGTGGTTGTGAAATTAAATCTGAATCCAAACCATCACCTTCCTGAGAAATTTCTTTTAATTCCTTCGCCTCGGCTTGTATCGCATCGATGAAGAACGGTGATCGCAATGGCGGCGTCAGCACAGCTTTATTGCAACCCCTCAACAAATACGATGTTTTCCTTCCCAACAATCCCGAAGTCATGCAACCACCCTGCGCGTTGTTGTCGCGGTCCCTCGCATGAGCAACGCCGGCACCGCACCACAGCACGCAGAGGGCACACACCAGCAGCACACGGCCAGTCATCATCATCGCCATCACTCCCGTCACTTGCGTGCAGCCTTCAGCACAAACTAACTCCCCGTCAACGCTGAGTGAGAGCAAAAGAAAAGACACGACACAGTAAAAAACATCAGCAGCAGCTGCACGCATTTCATGAGAAAAATTAAACCAATAAAAGTCAGAAAACGCACAACGCCCCGTAATAATTTAACAACAACAAAAAAGCAATTAAAAACAAAACCAAAGTGAAAAAGTAGCAATAAGAAAAACAGTAAAAACACAAAAGAACAAAAAAATGCACCCAATGACTCCAGTGCGCATGCACAAGCACAAAAATGCATCTACGCAAACAGTTGTATGCGTGTCGTGCATATGAGTGTGTCTGGTACGCGTTCAACGTGACGGATACAGGAAGCAACAACATGGAGCACACAGCAGGGCAGCGGAAGCAAATGAAGCAAAACACAATCATTATTTTCTCCTGTTTAGTTACATCGGAACACAGTAGACGCGCACACAAATCCCCGTGATTGAGTGCTGGCACGCACAGACCACACGCACTTCTTCAGCCCAGAGTGGTGTACGCCAGCGCGGATACGGCGAGCAGCAGCGGGGCGCACACCAACGCAGAGCTGCTGAGGCTGCCGTCGATTTCGCGAAGACGTGACGGTGCGCGGGTGGTCGTCGTGGTTGGCGCCTCTGTAGTCGTAGTACTTGGTGCCTCCGGCGCAGTGGTGGTCGTGGTCCTGGTTGGTGCCAGTGTAGTTGTGGTCGTCGTGGTCTTCTGGGCGGAATCTTCTTCACTCTTATTTCTTTATTCTGCAGACGAACTCGTGCCACTTTCTGTATTTTTCTTATCATCCGTAACTTTTCCTTGTAACTTATTGGAAGCAGCATTTGGTTGCGGTTCTGAATCGGGCGCACCTCCACCATGCCCGCCTTCGCTTCTCCGTTCAGCAGCCGGCCCCGGAACTGGCGAACCTGGCTCACCGACCGTCGTGGCTCGTGTTCCTCCAGGTGCATGGGACAATTCACCGGCGCCTTTAACATCAACTTGAACTTCGGAATCTGGAGCCTTCTCAGGGACTGTCATACACACGCACGGGCAGCAGCACAGGGCAAGCACCAACAGGGCGCACAGCAGACGGCACGTCGTCATCATCGTGAGTGTGGTCGTTCAGTGGTGTGGAGCTGATCTGCACAGTGAGGGACATGGAGAGCAACAGGGGAGACGAGAGGTGCGGCAGACACACACACAGAGGGTACACCACATGAGGAGAGAGGGCGGCAGCCAGGCATGCACCGTACGCCGCACACCACGCACGACACACACTCCAATCCACGGCAGCAGGCACACACACACACAGCCCTGCCGCAGCACCAACACACAGATGGAAGAGGGAGAAGCAAACAGGAGCGGCACACAAGGCTCCACCGCATGCACATACGGCGAGAGCGGTCCGTCGTGTCCGCAGCCCTCACGGAGTACGCACACACACACGAGAAGGTGCAGCGCTCACAGCAACACAAAAGCAAAGTAACAATAAAAAAGAAGAGATCCCCGCACACCACGTGGATTGTTGGTCCACGGGAATTGCAGCCAACATTCATCACAAAAACAATTCAGTTGCCTTCGGCCTTCGTTCATATTCAGCGCACACCACTTCATGCAGGCCTGGGCACCACAGCAGCAGCCGCACACGCAACGTTAAGCGCAAAAGAAAAGCGGTGGTGTGGGAGGCTGCGGTGCCGCTGTCACTGTCGCCAGGATTCGTCGTGTCATCTGCTTTGGCGTTTGTGGTTGGCGCTGCTGTGGATCCCGCAGTCTGAGAGACCGTATCATATTTGTTGGCTGATGCAGCTTCACCATCGGAATTCGTTCCGGGTGGTGTGGCGCCTTCAGTGGAGGGTCGGTTCGGATGATTGGTGGCCGGAGCGCCTTCTGTGCCAGTGTCAGACTGCATGGCCGTAGCTGCCGCGGTGCTGCTGCCGCTGTCGCCCTTCGTCGTTACAACACTCATTTCTTCAACCGTCGTGAGTGGCAATCGTGAACCTTCCCCTCTACCCGCTGAAGCGACAGCTTTTTGCCGGTGTCCTTATTCTGCTGAATGTCTCCCACGACAGACTGTTGAGAATTCTTCGTGCCAATGTCGTTTTCGTGGCTTTTCGCGTCAACACGGCCAGCTGCAGATGTGGATGATGGATTTGCATGCGGTGAGTTGTTGGGCAATGGAGGCTACACAGAACTCGACAAATTTCGTTGATCCTCACCAACTGGCAAACTGCCTTTTGATGAATTTATCGTTTCAACTCCATGAGTTCCACTCAACGATTGCGACTGTAAACCCTCATTCTCACGCGACTGCGGGTCCTTCACTGTGATCAGTCCGTCCTCAGGCTTTTTTACCTCTTCTGCAGTTCCATCACCCTCCTTCTCTTTCCAACATCATTAGCAACTTCTTTTATTGCTTTTTCTTCCTCATCAGCAACATCTCCGGCTCCTGAAAGGAGGCCTTCAAAAGATGAGGGGAGGTTTTCTTATTGTTGGACACTTATTCCTGGTGCTTCTGGGCCTGGGGGGGTGTGTGGTACTGGCGTTTCATAACGTAATGTACCCTTTAAATCTCCTCCGTCACTCTCAAGACCATCAGGCTAAGAAACTGCGAGTACTTCTTCACAACATCCTTCGGAACAGCACCACAGCACGCAGAGGGCACACACCAGCAGCACACGGCCAGTCATCATCATCACCATCACTTCCGTCACTTGCGTGCAGCCCTCAGCACAAACTAACTCCCCGTCAACGCGGACTAAAAGCAAAAAGGGAGACAAGTCACACAACCACGAACCGTCCCATCCAGCAATGAGAGTCACGCACCACCGCAACACAACAATTGGGTAGACACGGTTCAACAACAATAAAAAAAAAAAGAGGAGCGCTCCTCGCCCGCGCATCGTTCGTCACACTCCCACAGTCACCAATGCTGTTGTTCTCTCTCTCCTCAGGCCCTCGCAGGCACGCCACGCTCACCTCAACACGCGCCCCTCCAGCACAGGCCTCGGGATCGTCATGCGCTCCCGCTGCGCCACAACGCCCGCCACCTCTTCCCTCAGTCCAGCAGCTCCGTGTCCTCCACGTCCCTCACAATCGCCGGCATGCCCCGGCCGCGCAACATACACAGCACCACCAATTCGTGTAGCCGGCGGCATCGCACCGCTGGAAGAAGTACGGTGCAGCAAACCTGCGGGTGTCCGTGTGGCTGTAATCGGCCTTCAACGCGTCCAGCACCGACAGGGAGACAAGGAAGTGTGTGTGTGGATGTGTGTGCCTAGAACACAGCGACTGTCATCGCCAGAGGAGGCCATCGTGGCACCGTCCGTCACGCGTCACCACACACCGAGCAACGCACGCACCCGGCGAGGCAAAAACAGAGGGCAGAGAAGAATGACCCCAAGAGCAGGCAGCACCTTCACGCATGGCGGGCATCGTGCAGCCGCGTCAGCCGGCCACAAACTCAACGCAAAAGGTGTCCCACACACATATGCATCCGATGGCACCGTGATTCCCACCGCAGACACACGAAGCAAAGAAGTAAAAACAGGAGCAGAGCATGTGAAGGGACGCACAAACAAAAACAGTACAGCAGAGGTGCATGGCAGAAATAAAAAGACTGCTCAAGCTCACAATATTGCACTGCAGACAAAGCAGCGGCAATTCATAAAAAAATTTAATAAAAATAAATTAAATAAAAATTCATCTTCACCTTTCCACACCTCACACTTTGGAAAGAAGAAAAAAGAAAAAAAAAAGAAAATGAAAAAAAGCCGTCCTCTATTACGGCTACACCCAAATAATAAAAAAGAAAAAAAGAAAAAGAAAAACCACACACACAAAAAAAGCAACCAACCACAATGTTGCTCCAGAAATTGTCTGCATATTTTGTCCGAAAATAAATTAAAAAGATATTTAAATGTCTTTCAACCGTCTGACCCTCCGTGTGACCGCACATCGTTTATATTTCATGGGGTCATCTGCGTGTTGCTGCTCCCCTCAGCCCTCCCATCGGCGTGTGAGTGCGGCCCGCAGAGCACAGTCACTCGTGTGTGTGCATGGGGACTGAGAGAAGCACGCAGACATGATGAGAGTCGCGTCACTCCATCGGGAGAGTGAGCGCAGCAAAGAAAAAATCAGAAGGAAAAGAAATGCTCACAAAACCGACACCGAAGGGACTGCCGGCGCGAGAAATAAACACGCAAAGCAAAAAGTCTTAAAAACACGGCGGCAGGGTGTGGCTGTGTGTGTGTGTGGCGCTGCGGGTGTCTGCCCGCCCTGGCCGCATAAAAACAAAACAAGAGGGAAAGAAATGTGTGCTCCGCCCACAGGCCCTCGTCGCACGCCCACACATCACGGCCCCTCCTCATGCGTGCAGCAGGCGAGGCGCACAGGGCCGTCGTCATGAGCGTGTCGGTGGGTGTGCGAGTGGAGCAGTTGGGCGGGAAACACACGGCACCCCTCGCAGGAAGAGTGCAGAAGAAACAATTAAAAGAGGGAAGAGTAGAAAAGAAAAGAAGCGTCCATAGTGATTGCCCCAAAAAGCAAAAAAAAAAAGTATGGGGGATGAGGAATTAAAGAAACAACAACATCAGAAAACCAAAAAAAAATTTAAAAAAAGGAAACACACGCGCAACACGTAAAAAAAAAAAAAAATTTGATGAATTACAAACAGAAAGCAAAAAAGGAAAATTATCTTAGGGAACAAGTTAGTTCTTGGAATTAATTCCGTGCTGGGGATGTCGCAATTGTCCCACGCGGCAGCCAGTCACTCCTCACAGAGCCACAAACCCCCACAGTCCCAACAGCAGAAGCAGCGATGGCAGCAGTCCGCTCTCACGCATAATGCCGGCATCGCTGTTATTTTCTTGCGACACATTTCCGAGGTTGCTGCTGAGTGCCGTGGCATTTACTTCCCTGATCTGTGAATCGGCCCCCTCCACACCACCACTCGCATCTTTACTGCTTCCCACCAAATGCCCCCATTCCGACGGCTGTTGCCCGGCGGGAGTAGACGCAGTACCCCTCGGCTCTGTTTTCGCATGATCCAGCCTCGGAATATTAACGCTTTTCATTTTAAGCGCAGTCATCTCCGCGGAACTCAACGGGCGGTTGTACAGCAGGACGTTCGTCACCGTCACAGACACACCTTCTCGGCTCCCCGCGCTGCCTCCATCCCCTCCAATGTAGAAGTGGGAGATCTCTTGGGATTCCGTGCTTCCCAATGTACATGGCGCATCTCCCACACGCTGACCATCAACGTACGCGGTGCCCTGGGTGCTGTTCTGTAGCACAATAGCCACTTGGTGTGTTGTCTCTGGCTTCCAACTGCTGCTGTGCTCAGTCGTCTTTCCGTCACCGCACCGCAATTGCCACTTATTTTTGTTGCTGTACGACAGTCCCAGGAGCATAGTATTCTTACCGTCATTCATCTTCGTACCCATCAAAGGAATGGGAGTATCTCCCTCCGGTACACCGTCGATGGACACCGTCGCCACAAGAGTGAAGTTGTAGTTCGCAAAGTGGTACAGCTGATTCTCCCCCTGCGCGCCAACAGGCCACTCCGCCCACGCACCACGTCCTTTAAATGTCACACCATATGAAGTCTTTGTTGCCCCACCATCATTCCCCTTTACTGTGGCGTTCACCCCGAGGTACTCGTCCCTCCATGTGTTCTCGGAGAAGCTGCCAGACAAAAAGCCAACCAGCCCAGCCGTGATCTTATCAGTAGTGCAGGCATTGTCAGATGAGAAACCCTTCTGAGCAAGTAAAGTGGTGCACAGCTGAGAGACACGTTTGTCCACTTTATTCCAGGTCGCCAGCACATCCTTCACCCGCTGCAGCTGCGCAGTCAGACGCACAGAGACCATACCGGGTGATGGTGGTTTCTCCCCTTCGGCCTTCTTCTTCTCGTACAGTGCAATCAACTCTTCCTTCCCATTCGTTTCACTTTTACCACTTCTGTACAGCAGGGAGCTGGCGGCAACATCATCACCGGACACCGACCCAATATCAACAATGTGCGTATTGTCCGTCAGCCAAAGATGGAGTCTGCCCTTTCCATTTTCTTCGCTCTCAGTCTTGGCATACACCGGCAGAGTGACGAGCATCACGTCCTTTTCCTCAATCGTCGCTGTGATAAACCCGTTCCCAACGCCCTTCTTATTTCCCTTGTGTTTGTTGCCCCACACGCGCGAGAGTGTCCCGAGCGCCTCCGTCCACGACTCCGTTAGATTAAACTCATATACCCTGCGGCGGCCGTCATCACACGCAGTCATCATGATGAGTTTGTCCTTCCACTCCACGACGGAGGGATCACCGCAGCCATCGGCAGACATCTCCCTCGATACCGTCCAACCCGCAGTGTCCGAGGAGTACATAATCAGTGAAACGGCTTTCCCATTCTCTTTTTTTTTGCCTTCCAATGGAAACAAGAGAGTATTGCCTTTTGTCTTAATACCCGATCCACCACCGCCAATCAGTCGTGTCCAGGATTGTTCCTGTCTGCCATTAGAAATCCATGGGAGATCGTAAGTATCTTTCCAAAGGATGCTTTTGTTGGTACTGTCTGCCTCATTGCTAATGTTACCTTTTACCAGCAAGAGTCCACATTGAAACACAGAATCTGCCTTACCCTCATATGTCCAACTGTAGTTTCCAGCAAGCATGTAAATATCACTTCCCTGCACGACTGTTGTTGGTCGGCTCACATGTACCTTCTTCACTCTTTGAGTGCCAGCCAGAACTGCTGTTTGGAAGGGGCATTTTTCTCCTCCGAAAGAACGGTTCACCAGTACTTGTGTCTTCAATTTACTCATATCCAACTCATTTGGCTTTTCATCAGTCAGAGACAAAAACTCCGAGGCAATCCCAGTAAAAACGCATCCTCCGGTGCCCGTGCACCGCGCCTCGGCAACGGCAAACACATCACCATTCATCTCAACAAGACTGGGAACACGGAGCGAACTCACTGCCTCCACATTTTTTGCATCTCTCCAATAAAACAATTTCTCCGGTGAAGATCCTGAAGCTGACGACGCCTCATCAGCGGCCACAGCTCCACTGCCGCAGCACATCATCACGACGAGGAAGAGCAGCACCGCGGAATTAAACACACACCGGGACATGTTGGGCCTCTGCGGCTCACTCTCTCTTCCTTCCCTCCTCCTTCCGCTGGATCCGGTCACGCGGCGACGGTTGTGTGTGCGGGGTGCCTTCACTGCAGCAACACGTGAGAGCATATAAATATGTGTGTGTAGGCGGTGTGTGTGCTGTTGGTCCTTTCAGAGCCTTCGAATTTCACAGTAGCGTTTAGCGCTTGATTTCCTTCTTCGTGTGTGATTGAGAGAGTGGAGAGAAAAGATGCCAATAAAAGAGGTAAAACAGTAAACACCGTCACCCATCCACAGAGAGTGGCATCATCATCCCCGCCGCAGTCGCTCCCAACAACAACAACTCACGAACACAAACACAAAGAACAGCAGAAGCAGTAGAAATGCACCGGGAACACACAGCGACTGTTGCCACCAGCAGGAGTCACGGCGGGTGTCTTATTCATGAAGCGTCAGCGCACACCAAGCAACACCGAGAAAACAACGGGACGCAAAAGGGTGCAGCCGCCCTTCGCACCACCAACGCGCTGCCACCAGTCGTCTTACTGCTTGTCCCTTCCAGCGCGCCCTCCAACGCACATCACCCCGCACAGCCAAAGAATATCGGCAAATCCACAGCGGGATAAACACGTCGACACGCGCAGCTCCATGGCGAGAAACAATCCGCACTCGCCCACGGCACCCTCAACAGCACCCACCGGCTGCACGCCGCAAACAACACACCCTCCACACGTCGACGAAAGAATTCTCGGGCTGACAACCTCCCTCCTAGCAGGGCCGCCGCAGCAAGAACCCTTTATGTGCATTCTCAGCGTTCAGACCTCTACGCAGCGTGAGCGGCATGGCGTGTGTGTGTGCATGTGCTCGTGCGTTTGTCAGTGCCTATACTTGCAGAGCAGCTGTGCGGCACAAGAGAGTCAGAAGAAAGCAACGGCAGAGAGAGGCAGGTAGCACACACGCAAATTACTCATATCATCACACACAAACACACACACGCAGCTCGCGGAATGGGTGCTCTCAACCACAAAACAATGAAAAATAAAACAAAAAGCCGAAGCGTGGAACGACCAGCGCACACACACTCTCATTGCTCCCGTAAAGCAAAACACACACACAGGGAGAGAGAGAGAGAGAGGTCGCTTACTCAATGCAATAAAAACAAAAACAAAAACAGTTACGGTGCTCCGCCCATGCAGCCAGGCAGGACGGCAGCGGTGCGTGTCGTGCAAAAGAGAGCACCAACGGGCCTGCATGGGTGTGCATGCATATATACAATGGGCACATTATGTGTGTGCTTCGTGGGGTGAGGTGAGGGCGAGAGTCCATGCAAGGGGACACACACACAGAGTGAGTGAAGGACGAGTGTGTGTGCGGGCGGTGCATGGCTTTCTCTCACTCACTCTCACGCAGCCACCACCGCAGCCGCAGCCACACACGCAACAACAAGAAGCAAAAGAGGGGAGAAGTTGTGGGAGACCGCGGTGCTGCTGTCGCTGTCGCCAGGTGTCGCCGTATGATTTGTTTGAGCGGTCCCTGTTGATTGAGGTGATGCCTCACTTATTTTGACGGTGTTGATCTCACTTTCGTCGGGCGGCGTCATGGAAATTGTTTGAGTGGTAATGGCCGGTGCGGCCGTGGACGTTTCGTGAGGTTGTTCCAAGGAAGGAGTAACTTTTTCACGTTCCTGGCCCTCTTCTGAATGTGCGGCAAAAAGAGTTTCAGCACGCCTCGAATTACCTTCTGTGCGTTCCCCACTATTACGGCTGACAACATCGTTGTTAATTGAATGAGATGGCGGATCATTACTCTGTTGATTTACAATTGTTTTTTTTATCGCCTCCTCTTGGCTGGATAAAATCCCCGGTTCCCCTGGTGGACCTTCGTCTGGTACATTTTGCATCTTTTCGCCCAATGGTTTTGAAGTTGTCGACGGAACCGTATTTTCGGCGCCGGAGTGTGTCAGCTGTATTGTTGGCGATTGAGGCTGTAAATCAGCTTGCGATCGCGAGCCCCCGGAAGGTGAACCCCCAACGCTTTCCAGCTGTGGTTGGTGCGCAGAAAGGCCTTCCGCTTCACCAGGTGCAGTCTGACCGGCGGCATTGTCGGTAACAACACCACCACTCGCAGGATTAACAGCTGAAACGACAACAGGTAGCGCCTCGTCACATCTACCGCCGGCACCGCACCACAGCACGCAGAGGGCACACACCAGCAGCACACGGCCAGTCATCATCATCGCCATCACTCCTGTCACTTGCGTGCAGCCTTCAGCACAAACTAACAACACGTCAACGCAGAGTGAAAGCAAAAGGAAAAAGAAAGACACGGCCGCTACACCACAGAAAACCACCGCACAGTCATAAATGGCAGCACCCCAGAAGCAGCAGACACCACAAGAGAAATGGAATCAGTAAAAAGGCAAAAACGCACACACACAGCCAGAGCAAATAATCAACAAAAGAAAAACAATTAAAAAAACACGAGTAAACAAACAGAAAAAAAGTAAGAATTAAAAAAACAAAAAAAAAGCTCCTGGGAATGACTCCAATGTGCATGCACCCATCCACAAATCTGATTCCACACAAAAATTTGTATGCATGTCGTGCATATGAGTGTGTCTGGTACGCGTTCAACGTGACGGATACAGGGAGCAACAACATGGAGCACACAGCAGAGCAGCGGAAGCAAGTGAAGCAAAAAACAATTATATTTTCTCTTACTTAGTTACATCGGACCACAGTGGACGCACACAAATCCCCGTGATTGGGTGCTGGCACGCACAGCCCACACGCACTTCTTCAGCCCACAGCGGTGTACGCCAGCGCGGATACTGCGAGCAGCAGCGGGGAACACACCAACGCAGAGCTGCTGAGGCCGCCGTCGACTTCGCGAAGACGTGACGGTGTGCGGGTGGTCGTCGTGGTTGGCGCCTCTGCATTCATGGCCGTATCACCTGGTGCCTCGGGCGCAGTGGTGGTGGTTGTAGTAGTTGGTGCCATTGTTGTAGTTGTGGTCGTTGTGGTTGTCGTGGTTGGTGCCTGTTCATTAACTTCCTTACCAGCTAGCGCTACTTCATTATTATGCTCCGGATTCTTTACAACTGATTTATCGAAGTCACCTGTTGGTCCTGGTGAAGGGTTATTCCCTTCTGATGCCCCTGGCCGAACAGACGCATCTCTTCCATCTTGCGAAGTGGGCGCTCCACTTGGTCCTTCTTCTGTAACTGTCGATGTTGAAGTTGCTGGAGCAGCAGCGGTCTTCGATTGTCTCTCTGACGAATTGGGCTCCTTATCTGAACTCTGTTCATTATCTTCCGTGACTTTTGCTTCTGGATTATCGGAATTGCTTGAACCCCCTGAATCCTGGAGCGTTGAACCCTGTCCAGCTTTTTCAGCTTTATCTTCACTCCCTGTTACGCACACGGATGGGCAGCAGCACAGGGCAAGCACCAACAGGGCGCACAGCAGACGGCACGTCGTCATCATCGTGGGTGTGGTCGTTCAGTGGTGTGGAGCTGATCTGCACAGTGAGGGACATGTAGAGCAACAGGGGAGACGAGAGGTGCGGC
The DNA here is from genome assembly GCF_000209065.1 of Trypanosoma cruzi. Classification (NCBI taxonomy): domain Eukaryota; phylum Euglenozoa; class Kinetoplastea; order Trypanosomatida; family Trypanosomatidae; genus Trypanosoma; species Trypanosoma cruzi. The sequence continues at coordinate 19,142 of NW_001849195.1, read as the reverse complement.
AGACACACACACAGAGGGCACACCACATGAGGAGAGGGCAGCAGCCAGGCATGCACCGTACGCCGCACACCACGCACGATACACACTCCAATCCACGGCAGCAGGCACACACACACACAGCCCTGCCGCAGCACCAACACACAGATGGAAGAGGGAGAAGCAAACAGGAGCGGCACACAAGGCTCCACCGCATGCACATACGGCGAGAGCGGTCCGTCGTGTCCGCAGCCCTCACGGAGTACGCACACACACAAGAGGAGGTGCAGCGCACACAGCAACACAAAAGCAAAGTAACAATAAAAAAGAGGAGATCCCCGCACACCACGTGGATTGTTGTTCCACGGGAAGTGCAGCCAATATTCATCACAACAACAATTCAGTTGCCTTCGGCCTTTCTTCATATTCAGCGCACACCACTTCATGCAAGCGTAGCCACCACTATCGCAGCAGCCGCACACGCAACGTTAAGCGCAAAAGAAAAGCGGTGGTGTGGGAGGCTGCGGTGCCGCTGTCACTGTCGCCAGGCTTCGTCGTGTCATCTGCTTTGGCGTTTGTGGTTGGCGCTGCTGTGGATCCCGCAGTCTGAGAGACCGTATCATATTTGTTGGCTGATGCAGCTTCACCATCGGAATTCGTTCCGGGTGGTGTGGCGCCTTCAGTGGTGGGTCGGTTCGGATGATTGGTGGCCGGAGCGCCTTCTGTGCCAGTGTCAGACTGCATGGCCGTAGCTGCCGCGGTGCTGCTGCCGCTGTCGCCCTTCGTCGTTACAACACTCATTTCTTCAACCGTCGTGAGTGGCAATCGTGAACCTTCCCCTCTACCCGTTGAAGCGACAGCTTTTTGCCGGTGTCCTTATTCTGTTGAATGTCTCCCACGACAGACTGTTGAGAATTCTTCGTGCCAATGTTGTTTTCGTGGCTTTTCGCGTCAACACGGCCAGCTGCAGATGTAGATGATGGATTTGCATGCGGTGAGTTGTTGGGCAATGGAGGCTACACAGAACTCGACAAATTTCGTTGATCCTCACCAACTGGCAAACTGCCTTTTGATGAATTTATCGTTTCAACTCCATGAGTTCCACTCAACGATTGCGACTGTAAACCCTCATTCTCACGCGACTGCGGGTCCTTCACTGTGATCAGTCCGTCCTCAGGCTTTTTTACCCCTTCTCCTGTTCCATCACCCTCCTTCTCTTTCCAACATCATTAGCAACTTCTTTTATTGCTTTTTCTTCCTCATCGGCAACATCTCCGGCTC
>NW_001849195.1:0-17785 GCF_000209065.1 Trypanosoma cruzi | reverse complement strand
GCATGTCGGCGCCCAACGTTCGGGGCACTGCCTGACTACCACCTTCTTGGCGGAGCGGCGGCGCGATAGAAGGATCAGCCAGCAAGCGCCAAAAAAAAATTCACACTTCACGTTTTCGCGGGACCGAAGAATGGAACGCACGCGAATAGCGCAAGGAAAAGGGTGAGCGGAGCGGGCGTTCTTCATGACGGCCGCTGGGACCCCACGCCTTCCCAATCATTCGGCAAAACTTAAGGGATGAAGATGTGCCTTGGCCGCTGGACGGATCCTGAAATTATCCCAGCAAACCCGACGATACAGGAAGGAAAAGGAAGTCGAAGCAGACGCGGCCAATTGCCTCAATAGTTTATTCCGATTCGTTTATGTTCTTTTGACCGCTCTCTTGACGTTTTTTGCTCGAATAAGATTCAACAGGTTATTACCCACGAAGTGGCGGGCTTCGGGGTCTTCCGACCACAAGACACCGCCGCTGCCCTTCGCAAATTCCACCCTTCGCCAGGTCCCGAAGTGTAAAAGCGCGACCGCGTGACATGCCGTCCGCGGGTTTCCCGCTGGCCGCACGTAGGCAAAGGTCGTCCGTACTCCGCGAGAGTCCAAAACTCATATACCCATCGCGTTTCCCACGTCGCGGCGTGTGGGTTTGAGCTGCCTTTATTCGCCGCTCCCTGCAGCGAAGTATTATCCACCCAAACGTCCATGGTGGGTGGCAAGATGGCGGAAAAGGCCGATAAGACCAAGCGTACCGCGCGCGCCTCGGCCTGCATGATAAGAAAAGGCTTCCTCTCCTATTTCCCTCCGGCAATTTTAACGCCGCCGGAGTCTGCAATGAAAACGGCTCACCAAGCATGGAGCGATGCATCCGTGATGATGGCGGCCGATGCCTTTTCCGTGGGCTTGATGATTCGCTTACGATTATTCTCGATGATGTGTCACAATCCCTCGCCCAAGCCAATCGCTACCGGCGGAAGGTTCGCCGGGGATTTCTCCTGCACAATTCCCCGGTTAAGTGCGGACAATCGTCGTTGCACTGCCTTGATAAAAAAGTGGCAGTCACATAAACGCGTGCCAAAAATGACCGCCACGTACAAAACGCGTGACGCCTTGACCTCCATTTCCGCGATGGTTAAAAATTGAGCGCTGACATGGCGCGCACAGAGCGGACAAACTTCTCACTTAGAAATACCGCACGGTGAGTATGATCAAACCGCGCCCCCAGGAAGGTGTACTGCGTGGCGCCCGATTCGCTGTCCTTCCACATCGTGGCGTGACGGCCATCCGCATTACGAAACACTTGGGCTTCCCACAATGTCGCATCGCTTTTCGACTCTGCAGTGCGCATATTATCGATCCAAACGCCGACACGCGCCAATGGAGGTGCGTCCCAGAGGCGGTGAACCACCGTCGTCACCTCGGCAACTGCTAATAATAATCTGGAGGATTTCCGGGCCGGCCTTGTATCCCATTGGGAGCCGTGTAAGCTCCACCAGCGTGCCGTCCTCCACGCGGCATCAAAAGGGATGCCGAGTCTCCCGCGGTAAAAAGAGTTGAAAAAAGACGCCTTTAATTCCAGGCAGGAAGCGGCCTCAGCCATCACAGGCGGCAAATAATGGGAAATGCGCAAAAAAGGAACATGAGCCTCGCAAGGGTCGTGTCTGTTCTTGTCGCGCGGCCCCGCAATCCATCGTCGTCGAAAACCGGTGGGTTTCTCCTCCGCAAACAAACGAAAAGGGTATTATCCATCCACCCGTTATCGCAGAATAGGCGTCCTCAATTGTTCCCACTTAATTCAATAATCGCGCGTCGTCGACTGGAATCCTCCGTGGGCTTTCGTCTGATGTGGCGGGGGGCTGGGGAAAAGGGGACCGCCCGACGCGTCCTTGCCGCGAGTCTTGTGATTGCGGCGGGGCGATGATAAAAACCACGGAAAAACGCTCCTCTGCTGTCAGCCAGGATTCCTCCCCTTCCGCAGTTTTCCCCTCACATCAAAGCGACCAGCGACGACGCCTGAGCCGGCGTTGTGGCGCGCTTCCCCGGATATCGCGCTGTGTTCTTTGAAGAAGAACGGCTCACCGTCATCCGCGCAAGTCGGAAAGCAACCCGCCACTTCCATTCGGCCCGGCTGCGGGTAAATTGATCCGACTCTTCCTTTTTAAAGGGCGCGTCTGCTTCGTCTCCGATCGCGCCGCGATTTTTTGCAACCTCAGAACCGCCACGCCCAGCGGAGTTCGATTCATTTGCGACATGGGCCGCGGCATCCTGGCGTCCTGCGGTCGGGTCGGTGGCGCCGCGTCGTCGGTTGCCGTCGAAAAGGCCGCGCGGCTCGCCTCTTTGTTCGGCTGTCCGCGTGTGCGGCGGAGGGTTGTGCGGCGCCCGCCGGCGACCTTCTCCGTTCCCACGCCGACGTCGCAAACAATTCCCGAGCCACCTTGTTCGCCCTCCCCGTGTCGCCGGCCCGAAGCGGGGTGCCGGAGCACCGTCGCGCCACAGTCGGGCTCCGTTGGCGAGCAAGCCCCCTCGCCCTTCTCGGCGATTGCGTCGGGCAATTTGAAATATCGGGTGGAGGTTCGGCGCGGCGCCTGTGCGGAACGGCTGGTGGTGGCGGCATGGGTGGGGCCGCCGCCGTTGTTGACGGCCGTCCGCGTCGCAATTGATTCCTTCTGGCCGCGCCTCGGGCTTTGCGTGCGGACGCCTCGCGCCCACAAATGCGACGCCGCTGACGTCGCACGGTCGTTGTGCCCCTCCCCGTTCCGCGAGAGGCTGGGCTGCCCTCGCAAAGGCGTCGGCTTCATGAACGGCGGTGTGAAGTCGGGCGCGCTGTTTGGAGAGCGGGGTGTTGGGGTCCGACGCCGTCATGAGCTGCGTCCGGAATGCCTGCAGTAAGGTCCGGCCAAAATCCATGAAACGATCGGCGGGATCGCGCTCCGCTTCCAGCGCGCGCGCGCGTCCACAAAGCCAAACTGCCAAAGGCAAGTTGAGCCTGGCCGCCCGCCTGATGCCAATGATTGTGTGCGCCCCGGAGGCCGACAACGACTCCGGAAACGCCCTCATTCCACACACGTGCGGCCCGAGAAGTGGCGTCGAACGCGCGAAAACTTCGTTCCGCTTCTTCTTTGACAGAATGGGCGTCCGAGGGGAGGGTGTAAGAGGGCAAAGGCAATGGAGGGATAGAAACGCAGTCTCCCAAAATTGCCCTGGGACGAATGAGGAATAACCCACCGTCTCTCGTTTGCCGGGCTTCGTCGGGCCGTGCGTGGCGGCGCGCCCCCAACCACCAAACGACGCGTTGGACGCTGCGGTTGTTTGGTGACGCCATCTCCGGCCGTATTTTGACACGTGACAGGTCCATCTGCCGGGCCTCTCCGAGAGGTGGGAGCTTCTTCCCTGCCCGCCGTCTCCGCCTCCCGCGCGGCTCGCTGCGCTTCTCTGGCGCCAGCGCGCGCCTCTCGTTCCTGTAGTCGGGCGCGGGTCGCCACCAGCTGCTGTTCGCGTCCGGCGACCGCGATGTCAGCTTCGCGCGCCGATAGGCTACTATGCGCCTCTTCCGCCCGCGTGTGAAGCTCGGTGTTTCGATCCCGCGCGCCCGCGATGGCATAGGCGTGGCCCGTGCCCCAGCGCTCCCCTTCCGCAAGGATGGGCCCTCGATGGGCCCCCAACTCCCGGGCCGCGCCCGCACGATGGGCAGGAGCGATCGGGTCTCAAAATTTGGTACTGGGGGCGCCCGGAGATTCGCAACATGTCCTGTAAGGCTCGAACCCGCCCAGGGTTTGGTGGTGGGTCCCGAAATCCATGCGCAAGTCTGTCGTTGAGGCGGCCGCGGTTAACGTCGCATCCGACTTCCCGGTTTCATCAATGAAGGTGAGCTGCGCCTGGGCAGCGCCATGTTGGCGTACCAATTCTGAATGTCGGGCGCCAATATCGCTCCACTCGGAGGCCGTTTAATAGGAAACAACGCCATTTCCTTAAGCCAACCTCGCTGTGTCTGTGAATTAAAAAAAAATAGAATAATATTCTGTGCCGCTGGCGGTATCCTGCAATTATCTGTTTAAACCAAACAAGACAGGGAAAAAGGGGGTAACGCAGAGGCAGCTAAATGCCCAAACGATTTCTTCCGATTAACCACAAATACATTTTTTGACCGCACAAGTTACCTTTTGCACTCAGAATATAATCGCTTACAAAGCGGCGGGCTTTGGGGTCCCCCGAACAAAAGACGCTGCCGCGATGTGGCGAATGAAAAGGGTGTGGGTGGGACAGCGAGATAAAAATAAATAAAAGTAAAAACAGGCACAAACAACAAAAACTCAAACCAGCAATGAAGCATAATGAGCGCCATCCGCCCACCAAACGATTAGCGATCCGCCGGCCCGCGACACCCCAAACCCGCGAACAAACGTTAAAAAAAGAACTTTCACACAATAAAAACAAAACGCTGCGCAACAAAAAGGAAACCCTGCTCAATACAGCATCGCCTCGGAAGGTTGCTTCTGACCCCTTGCCCGCCAAGCGCCGCCACCAAACCAGTCAACATCTTCGGAAAGCGGTCGCGCCCCCGAAAGCGCGACAGTCCTGGCGCAAACGCGTGCGGCCGCAGCAGGGCAACGCTTTTAAAGCGCCGCAAGCGGCAAAGGGACCCGCGCATCACGAAGAAAAGCGGAAAAGCCGCCGGCAGCGAGGCGAAAAAACGCGCTGACACGCTGCGGGCCCAATAGGAAAAAGCGGCCGCGGCGGGTGGCCGTCGTGCTTCGCGAAGGGCGGGCACCCGACTTTGCCCTCCAGCACCCCACGATAAACGTCGCGATGGCCCCGCGATCTCGCACATGGTCGGGATCCGAAACGCGATTATTCACGACTAGGCGAATGATGGCCGGAGGGGCCTGGCGCGGCTGGCCACCCCAACGTGGTGCCAGGGTCTAGTGTTCTTTGCCAGAGAGGAAGCTAAGCGCCTGCTGCCCATCCGCTGCGCGCGGAGAGGTAGCAGGCGCCGCACAAACAGGTCGGAAGGGCACCAGATGGAGCCATGTACATGGCCGCCCGCGGAGCGGTATTCCCATCCGCTGCTGGATTCCATCGGCGCTCTTCAGCGCTACACATACTGTTTGCGTGCCGTATGCGACGCGCAACGACAAAAGCTACTGCTAAGCGGAGACATTGGGCAGAACCCAGGCCCCATAGCAGTACTCCAGATGAACGTTTCTTGCCTCACGCCGTCAAAACTCGCAACATTAATGGCTCAAGGAGCAGACATAATAGCCATCCAGGAGACTTGGAAGTCGTCGGAGCAGATCGCCAGCATGCATACTGGAGATTATGTGTTCTATGCACAGTCGCGCATCGGCAAGGGAGGTGGTGTGGCGGTGCTGGTGCGGAAAACTCTCCGCTCCAAGCGTATACCCCTCACCATCCCCCAGCATGACACCAGCCTTGAAGTGGTGGTGGTCCAGGTTGCTCTGGACCAGAACCGTGATCTTATTGTAGCGAGTGCCTATATGAGACCACCACCGCAAGTAACGCAATCCTTCAGGCGGTTAGTAAACTGCCTTCCAGCCTCGTCGCCGCTCCTGCTGTGCGGGGATTTCAACATGCATCACCCACAGTGGGAGCCATTCTTGGAGTCTTCTCCAAGCGAGGTTGCTGCAGAGTTTTTAGAACTGTGCACGGATGCGGGACTCACCTTGGTTAACACCCCTGGTTAGATAACGCGCGCTCGTGGTACAAGAGAAAGATCCTGCATCGATCCGACATGGTCAAAGCATTTGACTGTGTCAGATTGGACAGCTTCTGTGTCGCCGCTTAGTGATCATTATATGCTCACATTCACGCTGCATCAGACATTTAAGGATACCATACCTTCGCCACCTAAGACATTCTACAGTTGGGGGAAGCGCAAATGGGATTTATTTGTCAAGGACTTCGACGCACAACTTCCGGCATATGACTATAAAAAGCAGTCCACCGGCATTAAAGCTTTCACGAGAGCGCTTATTACTTCGTATCGACGACATTGCCCCCGCGGCATGCACAAGGATGGTCCCAGGCTTTGGGACGACACTCTCATGGAGGCAGAGCGGATTGCTACCGACAGCAAGGCCCGCTATCTACAGTTACCGACGCTCAACTGTGAGGCAGAAATGCAACGGACAAGGAGTCAATTCTTCCTCCTACTCCGAGAGCGCTTGCGCAACACGTATCTGCGTTGCATCAGCAAGTTAAATCCAGGCAAACCACTCGCATGGAAATACATTTCCGGACGAAAAAAGGCATCACCGCCATCTCCTACAACAATGTTGTTGGGAGATGGTCAACACACTTATAAAACAGCAAGGAGGGCAGCGAATGCTCTCAATCGCATCTTTTTTCCATTTATTCCACTACACAAAGCAGTAAGGTTTTCCAAAGGCATCAAAAGACAGAACCCATCTTTGGGCATTGTTTCTTCTTCTCTTTTTGGGCAGCAGAACAACAACGAGTCTGCTGCCTCATTTACTTCATTTTCTTCTACTTTTTCTAGCTCTGCGCCGCAGAACAACTACGAGTCTGCCGCAACATCTAGCTTAGTTTCTTCTACCTCTCTTATCTCTTGTATCTCTGAGCCGCAGAACAACTACGAGTCTGCCGCTACATCTACTTCAGTTTTTTCATTCTCATCTAGTTCAGAGCCACAGGATAACAACGATTCCGCCGTCACATCGAGGCTAGTTGCTTATTTCTATTCCCCTATTGAAGCACCCTTTAATCACTACAGAAGCGCTTGCCGCGCTACGTAATACGCCGTATGGCAAGGCCCCCGGACCGGATGAAGTCTACAGTGAGGCACTGCGACATATTTCGTCAAAGGGTCTTCGATTCCTTCTTCGTTGCATTAACCACAGCTGGACGACAGGTACGATCCCGGCTGAGTGGCGACGCGCTACCATCGTCCCACTCTTAAAACCCGGTAAGTTGCCGGAACTGCTTGAGTCATATCGACCCATCAGCCTTACTTCCATTGTGAGTAAGGTTGCTGAGAAAATGGTACTGAAGAGATTGCTTTGGGTGTGGACGCCACACCCCCACCAGTATGCATATCGTAGTATGCGTACTACGACGATGCAGCTGGCACACCTGATACACGAAGTGGAGCATAATAGAAATCATTACTTCCAAGTGAACCTTCCCAAGAAGAGCGGTATTGGTAATCAACTCCACTACAGACCCCATCGGACTCTGCTGGTGTTGGTTGATTTCAGCAAGGCTTTTGACTCCATAGATCATCGAGTCCTCAGTCGCTTGCTGGCTAATATTCCGGGGGTGAATTGTAGAAGGTGGCTTAGAAACTTTCTATGTGGTCGCTACGCGAAGACAAGAGTTGGTAACAGAAACAGTGATCGGCGTCCCATGCTGCGAGGAGCCCCTCAGGGGTCCGTACTGGGAACATATTTGTTCTCCCTTTACATAAACCCACTTCTCAATCTGCTGAACAGCTTTGCGGGTGTCACAACAGACATGTATGCGGACGACCTCTCTATTATCGTTAAGGGGCGGTCCCGGGAAGACGCCATTCCCACTGCCAACATGGTTCTTAAAAAACTGCATGCGTGGAGTCAGGAAAATGGCCTGGCCATTAACCCGTCAAAGTGTGAAGCCGCTTGGTTCACAGTCTCCACGCACACGGAATCAGATTATGATCGTGAAGGAAAGTGGCCGCTGGAATTGGCTGGATGTCAAATCCCAGTCATGACCATGGGGGCATCGCGAACTACGAAGCTTCTTGGCATGGATCTCGATCCACGACTGATGCTAAATATGGCGGCTACCAAGCAATGCGCTGCCACTTCGCAACGGATATCGCATCTACGCTGCATAGCGCATAAAGAGGCGGGACCATCTCCACATGACCGACGCACGTTCGTCATTGGATACGGTGCTTCCAAATTACGATATGGCAGCGAGCTGATATGGGCAGTAGCGACGGATTCAGCGAAGAATCAGATGCAAAATGCGTACGCAACTCTGGCACGCATTGTCAGCGGAGTTCCGAGCACTGTCGACCCGGAATCCGCACTTCTAGAGACGAATATGCCGCCGCTCCATGTCCTCTGCCTGCGCGCGCGGCTCTCCATATTTGAGAAGACACGCGCTTGCCAGATGGACTGGATGCGGAGACCCCCGCCTGAGCCACCGCCTCGCGCAGGTTTCCGCATCTCGCCATTATCTTGGGACGAGCTATACGCCTTCGTAGACGCATACACAAAGGACTATGGCATCACTCAGAGCTCACCACGCGAAGAGCGGTTCTTTCGCAGCTCCATTCCTCCCTGGTCTGCGGCCTCCGCACACCGGGTCACCATTGGCGTGGAACTTTCGATAGACCCCTCAATAACTGACGAGGAAGAGCTGATACGGGAAAAGCGCAGAGTCAGCGAAGAGGCTCTAGCGCTGCACAGCCATCGTTCGTGGATACTCGCGACGGATGGCGGTGTAGACGTTCCCAAGTCAGCCGGGGTTGGAATCCTGCTTTCATCCCTCAATTCATCGGAGATAATAGAAAAGGCCAGTATAAACTGCGGTGCACGCCCATGCAGCTACAGGACGGAATCCCGCGCGCTGCTTCTAGCCCTGGAAAGGCTGATTATCCCTCGTATCCAGCACAGGCATAAAACCCTGCTCGTGGTTACAAACAGCCAGTCTCTTCTTGCGGCTCTAAACAAGGGCCCGCTCAGTCAGACAGACTGGACGGAGGATCAGATCTGGCAGCGTCTATTAACACTGACGTGTGCTGGCTGGTCCGTGCACCTGCAGTTTTGTTACGGACATTGTGGAGTACATGCTAACGAGCTTGCAGATCAGTATGCGGCGCAGACTATGGAGACTGGACAATACACGGAGCAAGGAATTGCACCTTTATGGCATACGGATCTGCTGACATGTTTTACTACCCAGCTTACAAACAAGTGGCATAGTACGATTCGTCAAGACACTCATTGCCACTTGCTTTGCGGCACAAGGCCATCAGATCTTAGCGGTAAGGACCCAATCACTCAGGAATTTCTCCACTGTCAAGAACCGTTTCACCTCGCTAGGGCAAGGTGCGGGGAATCTGAGCTCTGGGGCCGACCATACTGGGCTGTGAGAGATTGCACGAACCAATGCCGTTTCTGCAACATCTCACCGGAACAGTCTGCATATATGCGCTCTAACAACGATCCAACTGCACCGGGGACGGACACTGTTCCCCCGTCGGCAAGGGAGGAAGACGTCTCTCCAGTAAGGAGACGGACCATCACACGCCGTCGGAAGGAGGAATGCCCGTACTGTGATTCTACATTGACGGGATTCTCGAATCTCGTCAGTCACTGTCGGTCATTTCACCCGGAACATCCTCCACCGCTTCCCGAGCTCAAATGCGATTTCTGTGACATGGTTTTCCCCACACGTAGAAGCACCGCACAGCACAGAAGTCGCTGCGCACACAACCCAGGCGCCACTCGACATCTAAACAGAAGTGCCAGGAGGCGATCTCTGCTGCCGCAGGATCAGCCTGCTTCCACAAGCGCGCCGATTGGCCCGCAGGAAACCTTGCACCATCTGCTTCTAGAATGTCCAGGCACCTTGGCTGTGCGCCAAAGACTGGGCATTGAACAGGACCTTCGCCTCGGAAAATTCTCCCAATGGCGGTTGCTTCATAGCAGGAAACTTTTGTCGCTGCTCGACCACCTCTTCGGCACTCAGATGGCATTGTATAGCCAGACGCGCTGGTAACAGTAGAAAAAAAAAAAAAAAAAGTATTTTTTAGTTGTGGAGGAGAAAACCACCGGTTTACGACGACGATGGATCGCATGGCCACGCGACAAGGACAGAGACGATCCTTATGAGGCTAATGTTTCTCTTTTACACATTTCCCATTATTTGCCGCCTGTGTTGGCTGAGGCCGCTTCCTGCCTGGACTTAAGGGCGTCCTTTTTAAAGTCTCTTTACCGCGGGAGACTCGGCATCTTTTTCGATTCTGCGTGGAGGACGGCACGCTGGTGGAGCTGACACGGCTCCCAATGGGATACAAGGCCGGCCCAGAAATTCTCTAGATCATTATTACTTCAGCAATTGCGGGGGTGACGACGGTGGTTCACCGCCTCTGGGCCGCACCTCCATTGGTGCGTGTCGACGTTTGGATCGGTAATATACGCATTGCAGGGTCGAAAAGCGATGCGACATTGTGGGAAGCCCATGTGCTCCGTAATGCGGACAGTTGTTGTGCCACGATAGGGAAGATCGCGAATCGGGCGCTACGCAGTACACCTTTCTGTGGGTGCAGTTTGATCGCTCACTCCAGACGGTGTCCCTGAGTGACAAGTTTGTCCGGTCTGTATGCGCCATGCCGGCGCTTAATTCTTTAACCATCGCGGAAATGGAGGTTATGGCGTCACGCTTTTTATATTTGGCGGCCATTTTGGGCACGCGTTTATGCGACTACCACTTTTTTATCAAGGCAGTGCGACGGCGATTGTCCGCACTTAATCGGGAGATTGTGCAGGAGACATCCCCGACGAACCTTCCGCCGGCAGCGGTTGGTTTGGGCGAGGGATTGTGACACATCATCGAGAATATAATCGTAAGCGAATCATCAAGCCCACGGAAAAGGCATCTGCCGCCATCATCACGGATGCATCGCTCCATGCTTGGTGGGCCGTTTTTATTCCAGAATCCGGCGGCGTTAAAATTGCCGGAGGAAAATGGAAGAGGAAGCCTTTTCTTATCATGCAGGACGAGGCGCGCGCGGCACGCTTGGCCTTATCGGCCTTTTCCGCCATCTTGCCATCCACCATGGACGTTTGGGTGGACAACACTTCGGTGCGAGGAGCGGCGAATAAAGGCAGCTCAAACCCACACGCCGCGACGTGGGAAACGCGATGGGTATATGAGTTTTGGACTCTCGCGGAGTACGGACGACCTTTGCCTACGTGCGGCCAGCGGGAAACCCGCGGACGGCATGTCACGCGGTCGCGCTTTTACACTTCGGGACCTGGCGAAGGGTGGAATTTGCGAAGGGCAGCGGCGGTGTCTTGTGGTCGGAAGACCCCGAAGCCCGCCACTTCGTGGGTAATAACCTGTTGAATCTTATTCGAGCAAAAAACGTCAAGAGAGCGGTCAAAAGAACATAAACGAATCGGAATAAACTATTGAGGCAATTGGCCGCGTCTGCTTCGACTTCCTTTTCCTTCCTGTATCGTCGGGTTTGCTGGGATAATTTCAGGATCCGTCCAGCGGCCAAGGCACATCTTCATCCCTTAAGTTTTGCCGAATGATTGGGAAGGCGTGGGGTCCCAGCGGCCGTCATGAAGAACGCCCGCTCCGCTCACCCTTTTCCTTGCGCTATTCGCGTGCGTTCCATTCTTCGGTCCCGCGAAAACGTGAAGTGTGAATTTTTTTTTGGCGCTTGCTGGCTGATCCTTCTATCGCGCCGCCGCTCCGCCAAGAAGGTGGTAGTCAGGCAGTGCCCCGAACGTTGGGCGCCGACATGCTGGCCGCACTCGGAAGGGAGTGGATTGCGTGCGCAGCGCCACGGCCTGCTGTGAGGTGCTGTGCTATTCCGTCGGGGAATTGAGAAGTAAAGGACCGCGGCGTGGAATTGTATGCGCCCCGTCCCTCTTGTTGCGGTTGTGTTTGTGCTGTGCGCATGGCTCTGTCTTTTGTTGCGACGCGGATGGCTTTGCTGCTGCGTGCGCCATCGTGCGTCCGTTGTGCGGCGGGATTCTCTTCCCACGGCCCCGCCCTTGTGCGTGGAACAGCGGAAGGAGCAGAGACGCGTGATGGGCTGAGGGTGGCCGTTTTTTCCGCACATTTGCGTCTTCCACAAAAGCGGCGCCTTTCGGCAGCCTCTCGCAGTTTCCGGACCGTGGATTGAGAGTGTTTGAGGGTCCGCTCCGAGCACGAGGACAACGAGACGCAGTGCATGACGGCCGGAGTGATCCGTGCGCGCTCGCAGCGCATGGAGCACGTGCGCCAGTGCGCGTTGGCGCTGCGCTCGTGATTGTGGAGGAGGGGCGGCACGACATTGTGGTGCTGTGTGTGTTGCGTGGCCGGGGCATGCCGGCGATTGTGAGGGATATGGAGGACACGGAGCTGTTTGACTGAGGGAAGAGGTGGCGGGCGTTGTGGCGCAGCGGGAGCGCATGACGATCCCGAGGCCTGTGCTGGAGGGGCGCGTGTTGAGGTGAGCGTGGCGTGCCTGCGAGGGCCTGAGGGGTGAGAGAACAACAGCATTGGTGACTGTGGGAGTGTGACGAACGATGCGCGGGCGAGGAGCGCTCCTCTTTTTTTTTTTTTGTTTGTTGTTGAACCGTGTCCACCCAATTGTTGTGTTGCGGTGGCGCGTGGCTCTCATTGCTGGATGGGACGGTTCGTGGTTGTGTGACTTGTCTCCCTTTTTGCTTTCAGTCCGCGTTGGCGGGGAGTTAGTTTGTGCTGAAGGCTACACGCAAGTGACAGGAGCGATGATGATGATGATGACTGGCCGTGTGCTGCTGGTGTGTGCCCTCTGCGTGCTGTGGTGCTGTTCCGAAGGGTGTTGTGAAGAAGTACTCGCAGTTTCTTAGCCTGATGGTCTTGAGAGTGACAGAGGAGATTTAAAGGGTACATTACGTTATGAAACGCCAGTACCACACACCCCCCAGGCCCAGAAGCACCAGGAATAAGTGTCCAACAATAAGAAAACCTCCCCTCATCTTTTGAAGGCCTCCTTTCAGGAGCCGGAGATGTTGCTGATGAGGAAGAAAAAGCAAGAAAAGAAGTTGCTAATGATGTTGGAAAGAGAAGGAAGTTGATGGAACAGGAGAAGAGGTAAAAAAGCCTGAGGACGGACTGATCTCAGTGAAGGACCCGCAGTCGCGTGAGAATGAGGGTTTACAGTCGCAATCGTTGAGTGGAACTCATGGAGTTGAAACGATAAATTCATCAAAAGGCAGTTTGCCAGTTGGTGAGGATCAACGAAATTTGTCGAGTTCTGTGTAGCCTCCATTGCCCAACAACTCACCGCATGCAAATCCATCATCCACATCTGCAGCTGGCCGTGTTGACGCGAAAAGCCACGAAAACGACATTGGCACGAAGAATTCTCAACAGTCTGTCGTGGGAGACATTCAGCAGAATAAGGACACCGGCAAAAAGCTGTCGCTTCAGCGGGTAGAGGGGAAGGTTCACGATTGCCACTCACGACGGTTGAAGAAATGAGTGTTGTAACGACGAAGGGCGACAGCGGCAGCAGCACCGCGGCAGCTACGGTCATGCAGTCTGACACTGGCACAGAAGGCGCTCCGGCCACCAATCATCCGAACCGACCCTCCACTGAAGGCGCCACACCACCCGGAACGAATTCCGATGGTGAAGCTGCATCAGCCAACAAATATGATACGGTCTCTCAGACTGCGGGATCCACAGCAGCGCCAACCACAAACGCCAAAGCCGATGACACGACGAAGCCTGGCGACAGTGACAGCGGCACCGCAGCCTCCCACACCACCGCTTTTCTTTTGCGCTTAACGTTGCGTGTGCGGCTGCTGCGATAGTGGTGGCTACGCTTGCATGAAGTGGTGTGCGCTGAATATGAACGAAGGCCGAAGGCAACTGAATTGTTTTTGTGATGAATGTTGGCTGCACTTCCTGTGGACCAACAATCCACGTGGTGTGCGGGGATCTCCTCTTTTTAATTGTTACTTTGCTTTTGTGTTGCTGTGAGCGCTGCACCTCCTCTTGTGTGTGTGCGTACCCTCCGTGAGGGATGCCGACACGACGGACCGCTCTCGCCGTATGTGCATGCGGTGGAGCCTTGTGTGCCGCTCCTGTTTGCTTCTCCCTCTTCCATCTGTGTGTTGGTGCTGCGGCAGGGCTGTGTGTGTGTGTGCCTGCTGCCGTGGATTGGAGTGTGTGTCGTGCGTGGTGTGCGGCGTACGGTGCATGCCTGGCTGCTGCCCTCTCTCCTCATGTGGTGTGCCCTCTGTGTGTGTCTGCCGCACCTCTCGTCTCCCCTGTTGCTCTCCATGTCCCTCACTGTGCAGATCAGCTCCACACCACTGAACGACCACATTCACGATGACGACGACGTGCCGTCTGCTGTGCGCCCTGTTGGTGCTCGCCCTGTGCTGCTGCCCGTCCAATGCATCAGAGACTGAGCGGGCGGAACAAGATTCTTCCCAGAAGACCACGATGACGACTGCAACACAGGCAACAACCCTGACGCTTGGTCAGCCAGGTCCGAAAGGTGAGGAGTCCGGTGGGGACATGGGAAATCCTGCCGCACATGAAGATGGAGGAGTTACGACCGTTCCGAAAACGCAATTAAATGCGAAGCCCAATGCGTCAGCGGCAGAAGTTAAGAACGGTATGACAGAGACAACAAGTGACAAGAATCCATCCGCAGAAAAAAGAAATAAGAGTGAAGAGGATTCCGCCCAGACGACCACGACGACCACAACACAGGCACCAACCACGACCACGACCACCACTGCGCCAGAGGCACCAAGTACGACGACTACAGAGGCGCCAACTACGACGACCACCCGCGCACCGTCACGTCTTCGCGAAATCGACGGCAGCCTCATCAGCTCTGCGTTGGTGTGTGCCCCGCTGCTGCTCGCCGTATCCGCGCTGGCGTACACCGCTGTGGGCTGAAGAGGTGTGTGCGGGCTGTGCGTGCCAGCACTCAACCGCGGGGATTTGTGTGCGCGTCCACTGTGTTCCGATGTAACTAAATAGGGGACAATAATGATTGTGTTTTGCTTCATTTGCTTCCGCTGCCCTGCTGTGTGCTCCGCGTTGCTTCCCCACATCCGCCACGTTGAACGCATCCCGGACACAATTTTATGCATGCGCAGCAGAGCCCTGAGTGTAGTTTTCTTTCTTTAATTATTCTTTTTTTATTGCTTTTAAACTTCTGGTTTGCATGGCGGTGTGCGAGTTCTGCAATAGTACTGATTTCATCTGTCTCGTGATGTATGCGCTGCTGCTGGATGGGACGGTGCGTGGCTGTGCGGTGGCTGTGCGTGGTGTAGAGGCCGTGTCTTTGCCTTCACCCTGCGTTGACGTGTTGTTAGTTTGTGCCGAAGGCTACACGCAAGTGACAGGAGTGATGGCGATGATGATGACTGGCCGTGTGCTGCTGGTGTGTGCCCTCTGCGTGCTGTGGTGCTGTTCCGAAGGGTGTTGTGAAGAAGTACTCGCAGTTTCTTAGCCTGATGGTCTTGAGAGTGACAGAGGAGATTTAAAGGGTACATTACGTTATGAAACGCCAGTACCACACACCCCCCAGGCCCAGAAGCACCAGGAATAAGTGTCCAACAATAAGAAAACCTCCCCTCATCTTTTGAAGGCCTCCTTTCAGGAGCCGGAGATGTTGCTGATGAGGAAGAAAAAGCAAGAAAAGAAGTTGCTAATGATGTTGGAAAGAGAAGGAAGTTGATGGAACAGGAGAAGAGGTAAAAAAGCCTGAGGACGGACTGATCTCAGTGAAGGACCCGCAGTCGCGTGAGAATGAGGGTTTACAGTCGCAATCGTTGAGTGGAACTCATGGAGTTGAAACGATAAATTCATCAAAAGGCAGTTTGCCAGTTGGTGAGGATCAACGAAATTTGTCGAGTTCTGTGTAGCCTCCATTGCCCAACAACTCACCGCATGCAAATCCATCATCCACATCTGCAGCTGGCCGTGTTGACGCGAAAAGCCACGAAAACGACATTGGCACGAAGAATTCTCAACAGTCTGTCGTGGGAGACATTCAGCAGAATAAGGACACCGGCAAAAAGCTGTCGCTTCAGCGGGTAGAGGGGAAGGTTCACGATTGCCACTCACGACGGTTGAAGAAATGAGTGTTGTAACGACGAAGGGCGACAGCGGCAGCAGCACCGCGGCAGCTACGGTCATGCAGTCTGACACTGGCACAGAAGGCGCTCCGGCCACCAATCATCCGAACCGACCCTCCACTGAAGGCGCCACACCACCCGGAACGAATTCCGATGGTGAAGCTGCATCAGCCAACAAATATGATACGGTCTCTCAGACTGCGGGATCCACAGCAGCGCCAACCACAAACGCCAAAGCCGATGACACGACGAAGCCTGGCGACAGTGACAGCGGCACCGCAGCCTCCCACACCACCGCTTTTCTTTTGCGCTTAACGTTGCGTGTGCGGCTGCTGCGATAGTGGTGGCTACGCTTGCATGAAGTGGTGTGCGCTGAATATGAACGAAGGCCGAAGGCAACTGAATTGTTTTTGTGATGAATGTTGGCTGCACTTCCTGTGGACCAACAATCCACGTGGTGTGCGGGGATCTCCTCTTTTTAATTGTTACTTTGCTTTTGTGTTGCTGTGAGCGCTGCACCTCCTCTTGTGTGTGTGCGTACCCTCCGTGAGGGATGCCGACACGACGGACCGCTCTCGCCGTATGTGCATGCGGTGGAGCCTTGTGTGCCGCTCCTGTTTGCTTCTCCCTCTTCCATCTGTGTGTTGGTGCTGCGGCAGGGCTGTGTGTGTGTGTGCCTGCTGCCGTGGATTGGAGTGTGTGTCGTGCGTGGTGTGCGGCGTACGGTGCATGCCTGGCTGCTGCCCTCTCTCCTCATGTGGTGTGCCCTCTGTGTGTGTCTGCCGCACCTCTCGTCTCCCCTGTTGCTCTCCATGTCCCTCACTGTGCAGATCAGCTCCACACCACTGAACGACCACATTCACGATGACGACGACGTGCCGTCTGCTGTGCGCCCTGTTGGTGCTCGCCCTGTGCTGCTGCCCGTCCAATGCATCAGAGACTGAGCGGGCGGAACAAGATTCTTCCCAGAAGACCACGATGACGACTGCAACACAGGCAACAACCCTGACGCTTGGTCAGCCAGGTCCGAAAGGTGAGGAGTCCGGTGGGGACATGGGAAATCCTGCCGCACATGAAGATGGAGGAGTTACGACCGTTCCGAAAACGCAATTAAATGCGAAGCCCAATGCGTCAGCGGCAGAAGTTAAGAACGGTATGACAGAGACAACAAGTGACAAGAATCCATCCGCAGAAAAAAGAAATAAGAGTGAAGAGGATTCCGCCCAGACGACCACGACGACCACAACACAGGCACCAACCACGACCACGACCACCACTGCGCCAGAGGCACCAAGTACGACGACTACAGAGGCGCCAACTACGACGACCACCCGCGCACCGTCACGTCTTCGCGAAATCGACGGCAGCCTCATCAGCTCTGCGTTGGTGTGTGCCCCGCTGCTGCTCGCCGTATCCGCGCTGGCGTACACCGCTGTGGGCTGAAGAGGTGTGTGCGGGCTGTGCGTGCCAGCACTCAACCGCGGGGATTTGTGTGCGCGTCCACTGTGTTCCGATGTAACTAAATAGGGGACAATAATGATTGTGTTTTGCTTCATTTGCTTCCGCTGCCCTGCTGTGTGCTCCGCGTTGCTTCCCCACATCCGCCACGTTGAACGCATCCCGGACACAATTTTATGCATGCGCAGCAGAGCCCTGAGTGTAGTTTTCTTTCTTTAATTATTCTTTTTTTATTGCTTTTAAACTTCTGGTTTGCATGGCGGTGTGCGAGTTCTGCAATAGTACTGATTTCATCTGTCTCGTGATGTATGCGCTGCTGCTGGATGGGACGGTGCGTGGCTGTGCGGTGGCTGTGCGTGGTGTAAAGGCCGTGTCTTTGCCTTCACCCTGCGTTGACGTGTTGTTAGTTTGTGCCGAAGGCTACACGCAAGTGACAGGAGTGATGGCGATGATGATGATGGTGACTGGCCGTGTGCTGCTGGTGGTGCCCTCTGCGTGCT
>NW_001849194.1:28944-34353 GCF_000209065.1 Trypanosoma cruzi | reverse complement strand
GCGGAAGGCACTGTTGAAAGACAGGACAACGTTTACAGTGGACCCCGCCACAGGGAAGATGAAAGGTGAGAAGACTTGGTTGATTGACACAGATGGGACCGCGCTGCGCCGTGCCTTCATTGGCATTGTGGACGAGAAGGGTAATAACATTATTAACGCCACCCGGACAAGTAGCAACAAGGTTCCCGAAGTCTGTAGCCTTCTTGGCATTGAGGCGGCACGCTACAAGATGCTGCATGAGTTGCGTGAGGCTTACCTTGCCTACGGTCTTAACATCAACTACCGTCATTACACCATACTGGTGGACACGATATGTCAGCGGGGTTATCTGATGGCCGTTTCACGCGTTGGTATTAACCGCTCGGAAATGTCGGGACCTCTGATGCGCTGTTCGTTTGAGGAAACTGTGAAAGTTCTTATGGCCGCCGCGGCTTTTGGTGAGCGAGATCCTGTGCGTGGTGTATCTGCAAACCTTGTGCTTGGTAATCAGGCTCGTATTGGCACGGGTCTCTTTGATCTCGTGTTGAATATGGCGGCGCTGCAGCAGGCGGTGCCTCAGGAGGATGCCGTGGCGCCCGGCAAGGAAGTGAATGTCTACCACGGCCTTGCCTCAACGCAGAACCTACCGTCATCCATGCCCTACCGCGCAAAGGATCATGAGGCCACACCGTTTGTAAATGACGCGAGCCTTTTCTTCCGTGAGGGTGTTGGCGGCAGCTCCTCCGCTGCTCCTTTGACGGCATCAACACTTTATGGTGGTATGCATGAGGCGAGTGCGGTGCACTTCAGTCAGGCGTACCCTGCGATGGGCATGTTGGATCAGCGAGTGCGGGCCTCAAGCGTCTCGCAGCCATACAGCGTCATGTCGTCGGCGAGCGTATACAACCCTGCCTCTATGCAAGTGCCCTCGGCGTTGCCCAGCAGCGTGGACTACAGCGAGGCCTCTTCCTTCCACATTCAGTCCAGCATGGCAATGCTGTCGGTTCCCTCTTCACCGCAATTTGAAGCGCCACAGGCATTTGGTGGCGGTCGATTCGGCGGTCTCTCTCCGGCATACGTGCCCTCCGTTATGTCGAGTGTGGCGACACAGCCGTATCAATGCGTAGGCGACTCGGAATCCCAGCAGTCCGCCTCTTATGTGCCGACTCTGTCGCCCGCCTACTCTGCCTACACGGCACGGCGTTCCGTGGTGGCGTCACGTGCCAGCGCCTCTCGTGTTGATCAGCAGTCGCAGCAGCAGAAGGAGGACGACTCTGCAAGTTACTTACCGAAGTCGCCGGGGTTGCACGGGTTACCGCCTCCAGTTGGTGAGTTCTCTCTAACAGAAGATCCGGAGGAGGAGGAGGAAAGGCACCAGTAGTGGCAGTGGGTATCAACACCAAGGGAAGTGAGAGGATAAGAAAAGCACGGGGAGCAACAGAATAGAAAAACACAAAGAGAAAAAAAGACCAAAGAGAAAGAAGATGGAGGTTAAATATGCCTGTGAACAGAAATGAGTAGGAATGACGGCAGGAGGAAGAAAGTGTCGAAGAGAAGAAGATAGAAATAAAAGGATGCATGTTTTATAAGAAAGATCCTCTTTTATTTATTTGTGTGTGTTGTTAACTGTAGGAGAAGAGAATTTGATGGGCAGAGTTTTTTTGTTTTTCTTTCCGCTTACGTTTTGTTTTTATTTTTATTTTTTTTTGACTGCTTCTTTTCTTCTTTCTGTGTGTGTGTGATGTCCACGGACACTGACTGGACGGCACACGCGCACATGGAGGCCAATTTATTACAGTCACTTACGCCGTACTTTTTTACTTTTTTTTTTCTTTTGCATTTTTTTTTTTGTGTGTGTTTTGTCCGATTGTTTTCAGGCAGTAAGGTTCTTATTATTATTATTATTATTATTATTGCCATCCTTACAGCTACTAGGCGGTTGCGTCCGATTGCGCTAATGAGCCGTGATGAGGATGTGGCGAGTAGTGACGCCATTCTAACGGTGTTGCAGCATCTTCGCGGCAATCCGGTGCTTAGGCAGTACCTGCACGGCCATGAGGGTAGTTGCGGTCGCGACGGCATGACGCTGAGCGCACCGAGGGCGAAGGGAGCAGTGACGGCTGAGGGAACGTTGCCGCGACGGGAGGATCGGGAATCCCTCGTGGCGTTTCAGGCACGGTGGAGCCGGGAGGAGGAGGACCGGCTGCAAAACTCAATACAGGCACAGCGAGCCTTTCAGCAGGCACTACAGTCCCTGGCGACCTGCCGCGAAGTCCCTGGTGCAGTTACGGAAGGACGCAAGACGACAGTGGTTCCTTCGTCTTTTTCTGCTGCTTCTGTGGGGCGTGTGGTGTTCTCATTTGAGCCGCAAGACGCAACGAGGACGGAGGAGAAGACTTCTGTGGATGACATACAGGATGCAGCCTTGACGATGCAAGAGAAGTTGGCCCTCAGGGATCACACTATTCAACGGCTGCAGAAAGAATTAGAAGAAACACGTGCCAGGTATGAGGCTGATATTGCTAGCATGCGGGCAGCACACATGCAGTCGAAACAAGAGACAGGGCGGGAGATGGCGGAACTAAAGATGCGACTGGCACAATTGGCTCTTGCGGGGAATTCGGCTACCAACGCATGTGAGAACTCAGGAGAGTTCTTGGAGGCACTCGAGTTTAAGGAACGTTTGCTGCAGGAGATGCATGACGCGTTTGAGCATGCGTCAGAGGAGTGGAAGAGCGACACCATGCGTACGTTGGCCAGTTTGCGTTTGGCAGCAGAGGATGAAGTTTGTGGTATTGTTAGTAGAGCAGAACAACTTGTGGGAGATCTGCAAAGGGCACTTGACGCATTGACGACGCCTCGCAATGACACCGCCGCTTCCTTCACTGCGGGAGTGGCGCGGCGTTTGTTGCAGGATGAAGAGGGGCTGTTGTTGTCGATGGAGACAAAACTCCGAGAACACGTGCGTATGACGGTGAAAAATGCCGTGCGGAGTCGTGTGAAGGACATTCTTCGGCCACTTGTGGAACGTCAGCTGCTGAGTCACAGTGAGCTGCACGATCCACGCCGCCTCAGTCCTCTTCACATCGTTTCCTCCGTGCGCACGGCGAGAGGAGCATTGTCCCCAACACCCTTGGCATTATCGACGTTACTGTCACCGATACCGGCTGAAGGCCGCAGTGGGGAAGCGCCGGCAATTTTTCAGCCGATGACGTCACGACAGGAGCAACGAGCCCCGTCGCAGCACCGCGAATTGTCTGCAGGAGGTGCTGCTGCGCCTGCGGTGCTGGATGAGTTATCGCGGGGCGTTAAGGCACATGACATTAACCGCCCGTCCGATGGCATCAGCAGGCCGTCGTGGCTGAACCGTTTCTGCCACTAACTCCAGCGGAGGTATGTTTTTCTCGTTGTTGTTGTTGTTGTTTCTTGTAACTTCTTGTTGCTCCCTGTGGATTTCAAATGCACAGACAAGTGATGACGCGAAAGGGGGCGGTCGGAGGAATATATCCACCGCGCGTGTGTGCGCGCAGCTATCGCATCTGTGCAGTGCTTTACCGTTTGTTTGTTTTTGTTGTTGTGTTTTTATTTCTATGCCTTTTATGTCATGTCTCTCTTTCTCCTTCTCCCTTCAATGACGTTCTTTGCGGGGCGTCTGCACCGATCGGAGGGGGGGGGGGAAGCCAAAGCAACAGGTGTGAAGCTAAATTTTTATTTGTGCGTAAAACTTTTCATTGTTGTTGTTTTTTTTTTTCTTTTTGAACGGCTGTTAAACAAACGCTGGCACACGCCCAGAGAGAAAAGAAAAAGAAAGAGAGAAAACAGAAAAAGAGAGAGAAGGATAACAAGGGAAAGGACGGAATAACAAATTAAGCGATGCGTGCAGCAATTTTTTTCTGTGCCCTTTTGGGCCTTGCGACACTGTCAGCCGTGCACGGCACGGTGTACTTCCACGAGGAGTTTAAGAGCATGGAACACTGGACTACCTCAAAGCACCGCGATGACTTTGGAAAGGTGGAGATTTCAGCGGGTAAATTTTACGCGGATGCGGAGAAGAGCAAAGGTCTCCGTCTGACGGAGGATGCGCGGTTTTACGCCTTGTCTACTGCCTTCCCAACGCCCATCAACAATGAAAAGAAAAGCCTTGTTGTCTCCTTCTCTGTGAAGCACGAGCAGGATCTGAAGTGCGGCGGCGGCTACATCAAGCTGCTCCCCTCGATGGATCCCGAGAAGTTTCACGGTGAAACAAAGTACTGGCTGATGTTTGGCCCGGACCGCTGTGGCTCACAGAACCGAGTGCACATCATCCTGCACTATAACGGGGAGAACCGCGAGTGGTCAAAGAGAATACGCTTCCCTGAGGATAAACTCACGCACGTGTACACGTTGCACATTGCCGCCGACAACTCCTACGAGTTTTTTCTGGACGGCGAGTCGAAGGCGAAGGGCCAGCTCGAAGAAGACTGGAGCCTGCTGCTGCCACGCGAGATTGTCGACGAGACGGACAAGAAACCAGAGGACTGGGTGGACGAGGAGACGATGGATGACCCGGAGGACAAGAAGCCGGAGGACTGGGACAACGAACCCGCAATGATCCCGGACGCGGATGCGAAGAAGCCCGATGACTGGGACGATGCGGAGGACGGTCCGTGGGAAGCTCCGATGATCCCGAACCCGAAGTCGAAGGGCACATGGAAGCCACGTCAGATTCCCAACCCGGCGTACAAGGGCGTGTGGGAGCCGCGGAAGATTCCTAATCCAGACTTTGTTGAGGACTCTGAGCTCCACAAGGTTCCGGAGCCGCTCACACACGTTGGCATTGACGTCTGGCAGGTCGAATCCGGCAGCATTTTTAAGGACATTGTGATTGGCGATGACTTGAAGGAGGTGTTGGACTTGGTGGAGAAGACATATGGTGGCCTGAAGAAAGCGGAGGCGGATGCTCTTAAGGTCATGGAGGATATGGAGAAGGAAAAGAGGAAGAAGGAGGAAGAGGAGGAGAGGGAGAAGGAAAAGGCGGAGGAAGAAAAGGATGAAGAAGAGTTGGAAGAAAAGGGTGACGGTGATAAGGAGGATTTGTAATATGAGCGCAACTCTGGACGGAAGGATTATAAATTGCACGCAAAAAAAAAAAAAAAAAAAGAGGAAGAAGAAAGGGAAGATAAACCACAAGCACATGAAAAATGAGGGAAATTGAGAGAAGGAGAGAATGAGCGTACAACACAGAAGGGGCTGGAGTTATTTTCTTCTTCTTCTTTCTTTCTTCCTTCTTTTTTTTTTGTTTTGTTTTTTTATGTCTTTGTATTTTGTGTTCTCTCGTTGTTGTTGTTGTTTTTTTTTTATGTGCGCTTTTATCTGAGAGAGAAAGAAAGAAGGAGGAAGGGAGTCTCTCTCTCTCTGCGTGTGTGTGTGTGTGCGGGTCAACTGCCTCCT